>NW_027254392.1:300000-461434 GCF_044704955.1 Pristiophorus japonicus | reverse complement strand
CCCAGCATGCTGTTGGAGGGCTCCCAGTGCTGCAGTCGGTAAGTAGAAAATGTTTTATTTATTGATTTTTTTTTAAATTGTATCTTAATTTTTTTTTAAATTGATTTATTGGTTGATTTATTGATGTTTTTAATCATTTATTATTGATGATGGCTCTTTATTTGTAAAACTGAAGTGTTTAATGTTTGTAAACTTCCTTTTAAACCCCCCCCACCCCCACCCCATTCCCTACGCCTGATTTGTAATCTACGCCTGATTTTCTAAAGTGTAGACAAGGTTTTTTCGAGCGTACAAAAATCTTCACTTACTCCATTCTAAGTTAGTTTGGAGTAAGTTTTCACTGCTGAAACTTTGAAAACAGGCATAAGTGGCCGGACACGCCCCCTTTTGAAAAAAAAATTATGTTCCAAAGTGAAACTATTCTAACTGACTGGAACTGGAGCAAACTAAATGCCGAGAATTTGAATTTCTAAGATACTCTGTTCTACACCAGTTGCTCCAAAAAATTAGGAGCAACTGAGGCCGAAACTTGGGCCCAATGTGTTAGAACTTCCTTGTGTTTCTAATTCCTGTATTTTTTTAATTTTTATGGAATGAGTGAATTTGTACATGTGTAACTGGAATGGGTGACTGATACTGTAATGATATTTATATAACAGCTAGGCATTATTCACATTTGTATTACGATACTTATTCACTTTGTTTAATGTTGTGGCCATATTGGAGGTCCATTATATGCATAATTTGGAAACAAATTTACCAACCAGTCAGCTAGCAAAATATCAATCTCGCCGAAGCACAATTGTCACAAGAACCAATGTTGAAGGGTAACATATACACATTACTTAATACTCCTAAATCTGATTTTGTGAATCTGAACTCTATATTTGGCAGTTACAAAGGCACAACAGTAGATATATAGATCACCAATCAAATTAACGTTGGTAATTCCGCAAACTCCATTAAGTTAGATAACACAAGAGTTAAGTTGTGCTAATTTCAGCAACGCATCTTTAATTTCAGAATTCATTACTAACCCATGCTTGTTATATTATCCATTTAAAAAGTTGCAAATATGTAAACTAAACAATGAAATTTACAGTAAGCAGAATAAAAGAACACAATCATCCATGCGATTCCCTTTCTCCCCAAAAAATGTATCCAATTATCTTGAACTCATTCATACTATCCAATTCATCGGCCTTCTCCATTAACTTATTCTACTACTCTTTGCATTAAAGTAAATTCCACCTCACTTCTCTTAATTGTATTCATGCCCCCTGGTAGTTGAGCTCTCTGCCACATTTTGAAATCAATAATTTGGACTTTAAACCTGTACTACTTTAGCATGTGAAAGAACAGGGCTAATTTTACAAATTCAGGTAACTAATTATTAATTATATTGTATAATTTGGACTTTAAACCTATACTACTTTAGCACATGAAGTAACAGCTAATTTTGTAAAGTGCGTTGCTCCTGTCGAGGCACAGGAGCGCCAGCATTTCCTACCCAAAGTCAGTGACATGGTCCATGAGCATCCTCAGCAAAAGGCCTGCCCCAAGTAGGGCTGAACACTAGCAGAAGGGGGAAAAAAAAAAAAAGAGTGGCTGCAGTCCTCTGATGAAGACCAACAGCTAGAAGGCTCCAAATGCCCCTGAAAATCTCGGGTGTGCGGTGACATTCCGATTCCAACTTACTTTTCTGCCTTCATGTCTACCCCTACAGATCTTCCAGTCAGCAGGGATCTGGTGACATTTCATTAGGTGCCCGTGTACTTGGGCTCTTATGTTTGTTCGTAAGAACAATAGAAATAGGAGCAGGAGTAAGCCACATGGCCCCTCCTGCCTGACTGAGTGTTACAACAGGAAAATGAGGCAGGGGGCCAGGAATACACCCGCCTAACTCATTTACATGGCGGCAATGGGCCTGCACGTACTGCAGCCATATGCTCAACTACAATCCAACTGGGAAGCTCTTATAATCTCAGAGCAACATCAAGGAGGAGGAAACCCATTGAAACTGGATACCATCCCTTTTTCCAGCCTGGGAAAATGGCCATTCCACAGGGGCAAAGATCAGGAAAATCAACTATTCATTTCAATGTATTCAATAAACATGAGAGTATCTTAATAAAATGCAATTATTTTATAGGACAATCTGGACTTAACAGCACTGACAAAACCCTGACTGCAAACTGGATAAGAATGGAAAATAAAAATATTGGAGGGATAGAAATGATGGAAAAAATAGAATAGAAAGCAGATTGGAAATATTGGTAAAAGAGATACATGCTATGAGGGGGTTGATGTAGACAAGGAAGCAGTAGAGAGTCAATAAGGAGAGAGAAACAAAGATAACTTTTCAGGTGAGACCCTTCGTCAGAACTGGAAAAAGTTTAGAGATGGAACAGGTTTTTAAGCGAATGTAGGGGCAGGGAAAGGGGGGGGTGGGAAGAGGAGAGGAGAAAAGAAAAAAAGGGAAGGTCTGAGATAGGATGGAAGGCAGAAGAGATGAAGAGACAAAAGGGATGATGGTGCAAAGCAAAAAGAGATGGTAATGGAACAAGTTAAGAAACAAAAGATGAGTCTAGATAGGGTGTAAATGGAGATGGTAGAATCATCAACAGATGCCCTGGGAAAGAGAAAAAAAAACAGAAAAAAAATAGGGGCAGGCCTATTGTATACACCCAGCAGCATAATAGTTCCTCTATTACTCCTTAATTGTAACCAAATAGACTCTGCCTTTGGGCCCTTAAGTACATTATCCCTCCAGTGCTTATAATAGTTTCTTTGATCAAACTGCTATCCCCCTCCTTTTCTTTCCCTATCTTTCCTGAATACATTGTAGCCAGGAATATTAAGTTCCCAATCCTCCCCTTTGAGCCCGCTCTTTGTTTTGCCACTATATCATAGTCCCAATGTGGTGACTTGTTCCTGTGGGTCACCAATCTTATTTACCACACATTTATGTACATGCACTCTAAACCCATCTTAAACTGCTTTGCATTTTCCCCTGTCTGATCCCAGCAAGAGGGGGGCAGGGGGGAAAAGGGAGACAAACTGAGAAGACAGATCACGTTCTTCCAACCCTCTATTTCTCGGAAAGCTTGGTGCATGTGTTGCAAGGGACATTGTTGGAATGGATGAAATCCAGAAGTCACAACACTGTCACTATTCACTTCATACCCAATAAACCGGCTAACAATCCGTGACCCACACACAATGCCCATCTATGGCCCGGGGGGGGGGGGGGGGGGGGGTGTCGGGGACTTCTCCTAGGGGAGGGATGCACTTGCGCTGGGGTAAAAGACTTTGGCTGGAACTTTGTTCACGATCTGTCCTCTGGTTTCTGAAGTCAAAATGGGTCAAATTACAATTTGCAAAGTCAGTCAGAACTTGGGCTGGGCGGTTCCAGTTACACATTCCAGAAAAAATTCCGGGTGTGGCTTATCCTCCAAGGGGACCAATCAGCAATTGTCATGTGATAATGGAGAGCCAATCAGACACGGCGACCATTTTGTTAGTACAAATAAACGCATTCTAAAATAAAATGTTTAAAGTCAATCTGAAATCTTAGCAAGTAAACATTCCTTAAGTGACATTTTTAAAATCACATTCTGACTTCCTGAATTGCTCACAGAAAATGTACTGGTTTTCCATAGTCAGTGTTGGAGGCTGGCTTTTTTTTTACACATTGCATCTACTTAACTGAGAACCCCTTTGAAATACTGTACAATGCAGCTAGGCACACAGTGTTCCAATTCCATTTTAAACATATATAATGCAGTATTTCTGAATGACAGACCCTTGTGGGTTTTAACAAACCATTTCACATACTTCTCCCTCCACCCTATGGAAACGGCAGTTTTCGCTGGCACCTTAGCCATCAATGTGAAAAGTGCACATCATCAACTTGTATTTATATAGCGCCTTTCATGTAGTAAAACATCCCAAGGCACTTGCACACTGTAATCGGAGAGAGATATGCCGTTTCTTCAGTAGTTTTCATTTGAACCTGGCTTATTAGCCGCTAATGTCACTAGTTTGCAAGAGACCTGTTTCAGATCAAGGAAACAAAAAAATAAAAATTGATCATAATTTGTTGAAAATAAATCACATGCGTTTAGTGGAGTGTTATTAGAAACAAATGTTATGTAATGATGTATAAACATTCCACGAAACTAATTTAGAAGAAACCACTATTTGTTTATTGAGAAAAACATAGAAATACTTTGATTAAATGATATATAATTTTAATTTGGTATAAATGTTTGAAATAGGAGATTCAAAATTGATAGTACAATGAAGTATGTTTCCCACAATTATTTAATTGCGAAGTACCTAAAATAATTCAACACTTTTTGTGATAAGAGTAGGAATTAATAATGTGGAGAATGTTTGAGCGAAACAACATTAGAAGCAAAATTCGTCAATTAACATCGCTACATCACTATATTAGTCATCGAGCTACAGTATGCGGACGACGCCTGCGCACAGAGGCTGAACTCCAGGACATAGTCGACATATTTACTGAGACGTACGAATGCATGGGCCTTACGCTAAACATCCATAAGACAAAGGTCCTCCACCAGCCTGTCCTCACCGCACAGCACTATCCCTGGACCACTTCCCATATCTCGGGAGCCTCCTATCAACAAGAGCAGGCATCGACGACGAGATCCAACACCGCCTCCAGTGCAGCCTTCGGCCGCCTGAGGAAAAGAGTGTTTGAAGACCAGGCCCTCAAAACTGCCACCAAGCTCATGGTCCACAGGACTATAGTAATACCTGCCCTTCTGTATGGCTCAGAAACATGAACCATGTACAGTAGACACCTCAAGTCGCTGGAGAAATATCACCAACTATATCTCCGCAAGATCCTACAAATCCCCTGGGAGGACAGGCGCACCAACATCAGCGTCCTCATTCAGGCTAACATCACCAGCATCGAAGCACTGATCACACTCGACCAGCTCCGTTGGGCACACCACATAGTCCACATGCCAGACACGAGATTCCCAAAGCAAGTGCTCTACTCGGAGCTCCTTCACGGCAAACGAGCCAAAGGTGGGCAGCGGAAACGCTACAAGGGCACGCTCAAAGTTTCCCTGATAAAGTGCAACATCCCCACTGACACCTGGGAGTCCCTGGCCCAAGACCGCTCTAAGTGGAGGAAGTGCATCCGAGAGGGCGCTGAGCACCTCGAGTCTCATCGCCGAGAGCATGCAGAAATCAAGCGCAGGCAGCGGAAGGAGCATGCGGCAAACCAGTCCCACCCACCCCTTTCGTCAACGACTATCTGTTCCACCTGTGAGAGTCTGTGGCTCTCGTATTGGACTGTTCAGCCACCAAAGAACTCACTTCAGGAGTGGAAGCAAGTCTTCCTCGACTGCCTATGATGATATTAGTAAACATTCCCAAGTCAGTCTGATTGGTTCCCCTATCCAGGAAGAAAGATGAAGGTTTATTTCTGTTAAGTCATAGCTTTTCCTGCTTTTAATTCTAATTTGGTGACACAAATTGTGTATGTGTTTTTCTGCACTTTAAGTGCTTCATTTCTGACATGTAACATGGGGGAGGGGGTTGCCGGTTCAAGAACACAACATTTATTATGGATACCCGTTTTAGTTCTGTTCTTTTTAATACTGCGAACTAAAGCACATTATATTTGTTAAGTTTCCTGGTTGCATTGTGATTAATATTCTAATTACTTATGCGGATGTGCAACATGTCAGCGCCATAGGAAATCCGCTGCTCCTGCTGTTTATACAGCCATTGGTATAGTGACATGGGTGATAGACTAATACATTGAAAATAGTGGATGCATTGGTGATCATTTTCCAACAGTCTATCGACTCTGGATCAGTTCCTATGGACTGGAGGGTAGCTAATGTAACGCCACTTTTTAAGAAAGGAGGGAGAGAGAAAACGGGTAATTATAGACCGGTTAGCCTGACATCGGAAAATGTTGGAATCAATTATTAAAGATGGAATAGCAGCACATTTGGAAAGCAGTGACGGGATCGGTCCAAGTCAGCATGGATTTATGAAAGGGAAATCCTGCTTGACAAATCTTCTAGAATTTTTTGAGGATGTAATTGGTAGAGTGGACAAGGGAGAACCAGTGGATATGGTGTATTTAGACTTTCAAAAGGTTCAACACGAGAGATTGGTGTGCAAAATTAAAGCACATGGTATTGGGGTTTATGTACTGACGTGGATAGAGAACTGGTTGGCAGACAGGAAGCAGAGAGTCGGGATAAACTGGTCTTTTCCAGAATAGCAGGCAGTGACTAGTGGGGTGCCAAAGGGCTCAGTACTGGAACCCCAGCTATTTACAATATACATTAATGATTTGGATGAGGGAATTGAGTGTAATATCTCCAAGCTTGCAGGTGACACTAAACTGGGTGGCGGCGTGAGCTGTGAGGATGACGCTAAAGGCTGCAGGGGGACCTTGGACAGGTTAGGTGAGTGGGCAAACGCGTGGCAGATGCAGTATAATGTGGATAAATGTGAGGTTATCCACTTTGGTGGCAAAAAACACAAAGGCAGATTATCTGAATAGCGGCAGATTAGGAAAAGGGGAGGTGCAACGAGACCTGGTACACATCAGTCATTGAAAGTTGGCATGCAGGTACAGCAGGCAGTGAAGAAGGCAAATGGTATGTTGGCCTTCATAGCTAGGGGATTTGAGTATAGGAGCAGGGAAGTCTTACTGCAGTTGTGCAGGGCCTTGGTGAGGCCTCACCTGGAATATTGTGTTCAGTTTTGTTCTCCTAATCTGAGGAAGGATGGTCTTGCTATTGAGGGAATGCAACGAAGTTTAACCAGACTGATTCCCGGGATGGCAGGACTAACACATGAGGAGAGACTGGATCAACTGGGCTGATATTCACTGGAGTTTAGAAGAATGAGAGGAGATTTCATCGAAGTATATAAAATTCTGACGGGTCTGGACAGGTTAGATGCAGGAAGAATGTTCCCGATGTTGGGAAAGTCCAGAACCAGGGGACATAGTCGAAGGATAAGGGGTAAGCCATTTAGGACTGAGATGAGGAGAAACTTCTTCACTCAGAGTGGTTAACCTGTGGAACTCCCTACCACAGAGAGTTGTTGATGTCAGTTCATTGGATATATTCAAGAGGGAGTTAGATATGGCCCTTCTGGCTAAAGTTATCAAGGGGTACTGAGGTGAATGATCAGCCATGATCTTATTGAATGGTGGTGCAGGCTCGAAGGGCCGAATTGCCTACTTCGGCACCTATTTTCTATGTTTTTATGTTTCTTGTTAGCCAAGGCGCAGAATATAAGAGCAGGGAGGTTACGCTTGAACTGTATAAAACACTGGTTAGCCCGCAGCTAGAGGGCTGCATACAGTTTTGGTCACATTACAGAAAAGATGTGATTGCACTAGAGAGTTTACAGACAAAATTTACGAAGATGTTGCCAGCACTGGAGAATTTTAGCTATAAGACGACTGGATAGGCTGGAATTGTTTTCTTTGGAACAGAGGATGACGACGGAAGATTTAATCAGTGTGTATATATAAAAGGGACACCATTTCCCGTATCCTTGATCTCGGCCGAAATGCGTAGATTTCAAAAAGTTCCATCCTGCAGATCTCAGACTAACAACCAATGTCCTTTATGTTTGCAGTCCTGCTGTTAAATACAGTGCCCCCAGCAAAACTTCAGGTGAAATTCCCCATACGATGCCGGCTGTAAATGAGGAAGTGGATGTCCTCAACTTCATGTACATCAGTCAACAAGAATGCATTCAAAATCATTCATCTGTCCTTGTTGGTAGTAGAGATGCTTAAACCCGTACTGCAATTTTACCAACAATGTCAAACTAAAACATGCAGCATTTTCTACTAAGTATAAAAAGCACATCAATACTGCTGCTACCTTGCCTGGACTGCTACTTGGAAATGAGGGGGGGAAAAGGCTGAAAATGTTGCAGTAAAAAACATCTAGTTTATAAAAAGGTCAGTAGACATCTGGAGAGAAAGACGGGTTAGCGTTTCCAATTAAGTCAAGAGTGTGTCAATCCGAAAGATAAGCCTTTTTTTGTTCACTAATTGTGCACATTTTCAGTATTTTCTTCTGATTTTTCTGCTATTTTGCAGACGAGATTACGCAGGTCATGCACCCATACACACTTTCAGCCCCCTTAGCCTGTTCACACATACACATTTCTACTGTGTACTCGGGTTGAATGAAAAGCGAGCGCGGATCCTCAGCAATCAAACATTCCTGCCAAGCATGGCCAGGCTGTGTATACTGGTCGCGGGTGGAGGAAATGAACCGGCAACCCCCCCCATTTATTTTATGCAGAAAAAAGGGCACGGAACTTGCAGTTTTAAAAGCTCATTGAGCTTCTGCCCAAGCCAGGGCTCGCCAGCCGGTCTCAGGATGCTTGCGTTTTATTTTTAAAGCGCAAACAATCCTTAGATCAAAAGGAATAGGTATCGAGTCAGTTATGAACACCAACGCCAAATAAATCACGTCTTTTAATCGGAAGCCGCATCGATTTTCATGCAGTATTTTTTGCTTAAATCCTACATAATTTGAACAGGTAGATTTTTTTTCCAAAAAAAAACCAAAATGCATCATTGCAAATATCTATTTTTTTGAAATGTTGGAAGTCTTTTTTTTGGTTTTAAAGCGATGGGGTGAAAACTAAATGGGACATTTGATGGAACCGTCTTGTCGCTTTTACACCGTCGGAAAGGAGATGGTGGGCGAAAGAGAATTTAAAATGTGAACCCGTTTGGAGGGGGGTTAGAGAACTTAAAATAATTTGACCCCCTTGGGGGGGGGGGGAGGGGGGGGGGGAAGAGGTAAAAAAAAACATGATGATTTAAAATAATTTGAACCCGTTTGGGAAAAGAGAACAAAATAATTGTAAAATAATTTTAACTCGTTGGGGGGGGGGGGGAGGCAGAATTTAAAATAAGTTGAAACCGTTTGGAAAAGAAAAAACTGATTTAAAATAATGTGAACCTGTTTGCGGAGGGGGGAAAAAAGCATTCAAAATAATCTGAACCCGTTTTATGCCGCACACGCCGCTGCTGCTGTACGTACCTTCTGGAGTAATGCCGCTTTCTCCTCATAATACCATTCAGCAACTCCGCGGTCTTGGCCATTCATCGCCCAGCAGCGTCTCTTTCTCTCTATTTTAATTATTATTTTTGGAGGTGGGGAGGTTTATGAGAGGGGAGGGGGGTTGTGTTTTTCTCTTTCCTCTCTCACTCTTGATTTAAATTGAGGGAAAAAAAATACATCATGACCCCCTACTCCTTCTCATCATCAATATCTTCAATGAATAAAAATGTTTTAAAACAATAAATTCCAACTCATCTCGCGCTCCCGTCCCGGGCAAAATACGCGACGAAGAAAATGGGAAAGAAAACAAAATAACCGTCGTCGATCGGTGGGCGGGCCCAGAGACACGCGACGGTGGGAGGGTGGGTTTGGGAAAGATTGTGACGACTTTGCTGATTGGCATGCACAATCTCCAATGGGAGCGCGGATTGCGCTGTCCCTCTTGGGTGACTGACGGGAAGGAGGGGTGGACGGCACGAGGGGAAATCAAGGTTCTTTGAGATACTGCAAAGGGGGCGGGGCTCAGTGCGCAATAGCAGATGCACGGGTGAGGATGCACAAAGCAGGTGCTGCTCAATGGAGCAAGTGATGGCAAAAAGTAGAACGGAATCGCAAGGTAACGTCACAGCCAAGGGGGTAAGTGATTGGCTGGTGATTGGTAAGTAGCTTTTTTTTTCTTTATCAGTAAGTAATATTTAGCATTGTTGTTGCCAAATTAAGTTTATCTAAGGGTTAAGTCATGGCTGGACAGCTCGGACATGTGTTATGCTCCTCCTGTACTCTGTGGGACGTCAGGGACGCTTCCAGTGTAAGAACATAAGAACATAAGAATTAGGAACAGGAGTAGGCCATCTAGCCCCTCGAGCCTGCTCCACCATTCAACAAGATCATGGCTGATCTGGCCGTGGACTCAGCTCCACTTACCCGCCCGCTCCCCATAACCCTTAATTCCCTTATTGGTTAAAAATCTATCTATCTGTGATTTGAATATATTCAATGAGTTAGCCTCAACTGCTTCCTTGGGCAGAGAATTCCACAGATTCACAACCCTCTGGGAGAAGAAATTCCTTCTCAACTCGGTTATAAATTGCCTCCCCCGTATTTTGAGACTGTGCCCCCTAGTTCTAGTCTCCCCGACCCGTCCCTGACGACAACATGTGCGGGAAATGTATCCGCCTCCAGATCCTGACAGACCGCATTGCGGCCCTGGAGCTGAGGGTGGATTCACTCTGGAGCATCCACGATGCTGAGAATGATGTGAATAGCACATTTAGCGAGTTAGCCACACCGCAGGTAAAGGGTACACAGCCAGATAGTAAATGGGTGACCAACAGGAAGAGTAGTGCAGGGGTCCCCTGCAGTCATCCCCCTGCAAAACAGATACACCGCTTTGGGTACTGTTGAGTGGGATGACTCATCAGGGGGAGTAGCAGCAGCCAAGTTCATGGCACCGTGAGTGGCTCTGCTGCACAGGAGGGCAGGAAAAAGAGTGGGAGAGCTATAGTGATAGGGGATTCGATTGTAAGGGGAATAGATAGACGTTTCTGCAGCCGCAACCGAGACTCCAGGATGGTATGTTGCCTCCCTGGTGCAAGGGTCAAGGATGTCTCTGAGCGGGTGCAGGACATTCTGAAAAGGGAGGGTGAACAGCCAGTTGTGGTGGTGCATATAGGTACCAACGATATAGGTAAAAAAACAGTATGAGGTCTTACAAGACGAATTTAGGGAGCTAGGAGCTAAATTTAAAAAGTAGGACCTCAAAAATAGTAATCTCAGGATTGCTACCAGTGCCACGTGCTAGTCAGAGTAGGAATCGTAGGATAGCTCAGATAAATGCGTGGCTTGAGGAGTGGTGCAAAAGGGAGGGATTCAAATTTCTGGGACATTGGAACCGGTTCTGGGGGAGGTGGGACCAGTACAAACCGGACAGTCTGCACCTGGGTAGGACTGGAACCAATGTCCTAGAGGGAGTGTTTGCAAGTGCTGTTGGGGAGGAGTTAAACTAACATGGCAGGGGGATGGGAACCTATGCAGGGAGACAGAGGGAAATAAAATGGAGGCAGAAACAAAAGATAGAAAGGAGAATAGTAAAAGTGGAGGACAGAGAAACCCAAGGCAAAAAACAAAAAGGGCCACATTACAGCAAAATTCTAAAGGGGAAAAGTGTGTTAAAAAGACAAGCCTGAAGGCTCTGTGCCTCAATGTGAGGAGTATTCGGAATAAGGTGGATGAATTAACTGCACAGACAGCAGTTAACGGATATGATGTAATTGGCATCACAGAAACATGGCTCCAGGGTGACCAAGGCTGGGAACTCAACATCCAGGGGTAGTCAACATTTAGGAAGGATAGGCAGAGAGGAAAAGAAGGCTGGGTGGCGTTGCTGGTTAAAGAGGAAATTAATGCAATAATAAGGAGGGACATTAGCCTGGATGATGTGGAATCGGTATGGGTGGAGCTACGGAATACCAAAGGGCAGAAAATGCTAGTGGGAGTTGTGTACAGACCACCAAACAGTAGTAGTGAGGTTGGTGACAGCATCAAACAAGAAATAAGGGATGTGTGCAATAAAGGTACAGCAGTTATCATGGGTGACTTTAATCTGCATATTGATTGGGCGAATTAAACTGGTAGCACTGCGGTGGAGGAGGATTTCCTGGAGTGTATTAGGGATGGTTTTCTGGACCAATATGTCGAGGAACCAACTAGCGAGCTGGCCATCCTAGACTGGGTGATGTGTAATGAGAAGGGACTAATTAGCAATCTTCTTGTGCGAGGCCCCTTAGGGAAGAGTGACCATAATATGGTAGAACTCTTTATTAAGATGGAGAGTGACGCAGTTAATTCGGAAACTTGTGTCCTGAACTTAAGGAAAGGTAACTTCGATGGTATGAGGTGTGAATTGGCTAGAATAGACTGGCAAAGCATACTTAAAGGGTTGACGGTGGATAAGCAATGGCAAACATTTAAAGATCACATGGATGAACTTCAGCAATTGTACATCCCTGTCTGGAGTAAAAATAAAACGGGGCAGGTGGCTCAACCGTGGCTAACAAGTGAAATTAAGAATTGTGTTAAAACCAAGGAAGAGGCATATAAATTGGCCAGAAAAAGCAACAAACCTGAGGACTGGGAGAAATTTAGAATTCAACAGAGGAGGACAAAGGTTTTAATTAAGAGGGGGGAAAATAGAGTATGAGAGTAAGCTTGCAGGGAACATAAAAACTGACTGCAAAAGCTTCTATAACTATGTGAAGAGAAAAAGATTAGTGAAGACAATCGTAGGTCCCTTGCAGTCGGATTCAGGTGAATTTATAATGGGGAACAAAGAAATGGCAGACCAATTGAACAAATACTTTGGTTCTGTCTTCACGAAGGAAGACACCAATAACCTTCCGAATGTACTAGGGGACAGTGGGTCTAGTGAGAAGGAGGAACTGAAGGATATCCTTATTCGGCGGGAAATTGTGTTGGGGAAATTGATGGGATTAAAGGCCAATAAATTCCCGGGGCCTGATAGTCTGCATCGCAGAGTACTTAAGGAAGTGGGCCTAGAAATAGTGGATGTATTGGTGATCATTTTCCAACAGTCTATCGACTCTGGATCAGTTCCTATGGACTGGAGGGTAGCTAATGTAACACCACTTTTTTAAAAAGGAGGGAGAGAGAAAATGGGTAATTATAGACTGGTTAGCCTGATATCAGTAGTGGGGAAAATGTTGGAATCAATCATTAAGGATGAAATAGCAGCGCATTTGGAAAGCAGTGACAGGATCGGTCCAAGTCAGCATGGATTTATGAAAGGGAAATCATGCTTGACGAATCTTATAGGATTTTTTGAGGATGTAACTAGCAGAGTGGACAAGGGAGAACCAGTGCATGTAGTGTATTTGGACTTTCAAAAGGCTTTTGACAAGGTCCAGCACAAGCGATTGGTGTGCAACATCAAAGCGCATGATATTGGGGTTAATGTACTGACGTGGATAGAGAACTGGTTGTCAGACAGGAAGCTGAGAGTTAGGATAAACCGGTCCTTTTCAGAATGGCAGGCAGTGACTAGTGGAGTGCCGCAGGGCTCTGTGCTGGGACCCCAGCTCTTTACAATATACATTAACGATTTAGATGAAGGAATTGAGTGTAATATCTCCAAGTTTGCAGATGACACTAAACTGGGTGACGATGTGAGCTGTGAGGAGGGCGCTAAGAGGCTGCAGGGTGACTTGGACAGGTTAGGTGAGTGGGCAAATGCATGGCAGATGCAGTATAATGTGGATAAATGTGAGGTTATCCATTTTGGGGGCAAAAACACGAAGGCAGAATATTATCTGAATGGCAGCAGATTAGGAAAAGGAGAGGTGCAACGATACCTGGGTGTCATTGAAAGTTGGTATGCAAGTACAGCAGGCGGTGAAGAAGGCAAATGGTATGTTGGCCTTCATAGCTAGGGGATTTGAGTATAGTAGCAGGGAAGTCTTACTGCAGTTGTAGAGGGCCTTAGTGAGGCCTCAGCTGGAATATTGTGTTCAGTTTTGGTCTCCTAATCTGAGGAAGGACGTTCTTGCTATTGAGGGAGTGCAGCGAAGGTTCACCAGACTGATTTCAGGGATGGCTGGACTGTCATATGAGGAGAGACTGGATCAACTGGGCCTTTATTCACTGGAGTTTAGAAGGATGAGAGGTGATTTCATAGAGATGATAAGATTCTGACGGGACTGGACAGGTTAGATGAGGGAAGAATGTTCCCGATGTTGGGGAAGTCCAGAACCAGGGGGCATAGTCTTGGGATAAGGAGCAGGCCATTTAGGACAGAGATGAGGAGAAACTTCTTCACTCAGAGAGTTGTTAATCTGTGGAATTCCCTATCGCAGAGAGTTGTTGATGCCAGTACATTGGATATATTCAAGAGGGAGTAAGATGTGGCCCTTACGGCTAAGGGCAACAAGGGGTATGGAGAGAAAGCAGGAAAGGGGTACTGAGGGAATGATCAGCCATGATCTTATTGAATGGCGGTGCAGGCTCGAAGGGCCGAATGGCCTACTCCTGCATCTATTTTCTATGTTCCTATGGTTAAAAATAATTAAAATCTTTTTAAGGAGTCGTTATCATCACAACCAACACCAGCACCTTTTTTAAAAAAAAACTTTTTTAAAGACTAACGACAACTAAATAAAAACCCAAATCCTTTTTTTTTAGACCGAAAAGAAAATTAACACATGATAATGCATTTGTGTCTCTGCTGAACTGGTTTTCAGCTCTGCTACCTTCATAGAATCATAGAAACTTACAGCACGGAAAGGAGGCCATTTCGGCCCATCGTGTCCACGCCGGCCGACCAAGAGCTATCCAGCCGAATACCACTTTCCAGCTCTTGGTCCATTGCTTTGTAGCTTGCGGCACTTTAAGTGCACATCCAAGTACTTTTTAAGAGGTGCCTCTACCACCCTTTCAGGTACTGAGCTCCAGATCCCCACCACCCTCTGGGTGAAAACATTCCCCCTCAAATTCCCTCTAAACCTCCCCCCAATTACTTTAAATCTATGCCTCCTCTGCTAAGGGAAATAGGTCCTTCATATCCGCTCTAAGCCCCTCATAATTTATACGCAATAAAGTTTCCCTTCAGCCTTCTCTTTTCCAATGAAAACAAACTCAGCCTATCCAGTCCTCAAAGTTAAAATGCTCCAGTCCAGGCAACATCTTCGTAAATCTCCTAAACCCTCGTAAACCCTCTCGAATGCAGTCACATCTCTGCCTTATAATTCACTTTCTAATTTTTTGCTTTCCAATTCCAGCTTTGCTTCTCTCCCTTCTGAAATTACTCTCAGGTTCCGATCCCCTTGCCAAGCTAACTTAAACCCTTCTCAGCAGCACTTGGTCCCGGCTTCCAACCTTCTAGCCAGAAGTTGCTGCTTTACTCCTTGTCCTAGTTTTCAACTTAGCTGGTCGCTGGCTATGGTTTTACTTTTTCTCCGCTGCTTTGGTCTACGGTGACTTGCAAACTTGCGTCAACTTCGCCAGCATCTTTCTGCACTGCTACTGACTCTCCTTCCTACAACACAACCTTGAACACTCTACACATCAAATAACTTCTATTTTGGACAGTGGTTTGTCGATGCTCCATGCCGGCCCCATCCTGCTTATGTCGGCTTTGTCCTTCCATGACACCTCTGACTTTGACCCTGGTCTCCCTACTATTGTATCCCATTAACTATTACATTTAAACAGGCCTATGTAACCTGAGCTTTTCCCCTGTGTCCATTCGCATGCACACTTTGGCTGCCACTCCAGGCCCGAGCCATTCAATGCTTTTCCACTTTTGCCCCCTCTTTCCTTTTCTCTTTATCCCTCCCTGACCACTCTCTCCTGTCATCATGCCTCCTTTCATCTCTCTTCTCTCGGATACTCTGCCCTCCCAAATCCCTACCCCAATCCAACATTACTCTTCGACCTTCCTACTGTTCTGCTGCCGTCCCAGGCTTGACTCCCATCTTAGATAAGCCTACAGCTTCCCTCTGTGCCTCTCTTGGCATCCTATGAAGGGCCCATCGAGGCACTCATCGCTGTCTCCTTACTAGCAGCAACCCCAACTGTCCCATCCCACTCTCCCTGCCGACCTTCTCGTCCAACGCGCCTACTGGGGGCTAATCTTGCCAATCGCCTCCCCATCCAATTCATTCTCCCAACGCTGACCCAGTGCACACTGGCAGTGGGGCAGCCATCACCAACCCTCTCTGCATCTCCCTCCAGAATGTCTGTTCGCTTGCAAACGAGGCCCATCATCCATGAGCTTATCGTGGATGATTGCATCAACATCCTGGCCCTGATGGAAACTTGGTTGAGGGGCGATGATACTTTACCCTTAAATGAAGCCTCCCCGCCTGGCTATACCTTTCACCACTTGCCCCGCTCAGACGGCTGTGCTGGTGGTGTAGCTCATCAGCAGACCTTGGTCTGTCGCCCTACTCCCCCGGCACTTTCTCCTCCTTTGAGCATCTCGCCTTATTCCACCCCCTCACCTCTCATTTAAAATTCTTGTTCTCCACTGCCCACCCAAGCATCATAAGAATGTTATTACTGATATTTCTTCACTATTTTCCTCCCTCAGCCTCTGCACTGAGCGATTTCTCATCCTCTGTGATTTCAACCTCCATCTCAATTCATCATGCTCTCTCTCCTCTGAGTTCACTAGCCTCCTATCCTCCATGTAAGCTCCCAAACCCATATTCACGGCCACTTCCTCGACCTTGTCATCTCTCGTGGCCTCGCTACTCCCATCGTGTCAATCGCAGATAAGGCCATCTCTGACCACTTCCTCGTCTCGCTCTCCACCCATCTTCCCCTTTCACTCCTGCCCCCAACCCTACCTCCTTTTGTGTCCACCCCTGGAAAAAACTCGCTCCTGACTCTCTTACTACGGCACTTATGAACTCCCAAATGTCCAGCCTTTGGCCTTCCATTCACCAAGACATTTCTGCAGCTACCGATCTCCTGAATCACACCCTCCACCATCTTTGATGCCCTAGTCCCTATTAAAACAATTTCTCTCTCTCACCCTGGTCGTTACCCCTGATAGAGTCCTCATCTTCATTCCCTTAAGTCCAAGGGACACAGACTTGAACAGACATGGCGGACAACTCATTTAGCCATTCATTGCCAGATCTGACTGGACCACATAAAGCATTATCGGGTCCTGCTCACCACTCAACATCCTTTCCTGCCTCCCATGTTAGCTGACATTGTTAACGGTTCTCTCTCCTCAGATACTGTCCCCCTCTCCCTCTGCCATCATCACTCCTTTCCTCAAAAAACAAACCCTTGACCCAATCCGTCCTTGCAAACTGCCACCACATCTCCAACCTCCCTTTCCTCTCCAAAGTCCTTGACCGTGTTGTCACCTCCCAAATCCGTACCCATCTTTCCCACAACTCCATGTTTGAAACCCTCCAATCTGGTTTCCGCGCCTGCCACAGTGCCGAAACGGCTCTCATCAAAGTCACAAATTACATCTGTTCTGACTGTGACAAAGGAAAACTATCCCTCCTCGTCCTTCTTGATCTGTGTGCAGTCTTTGACAGTGTTGACCACTCTATCCTTCTATAGTGCCTCGCCACTATTATCCACTTGGGTGGGACTGCACTCGCCTTGTTCCACTCTTACCTATCTAATCGTAGTCAGAGAATCACCTGCAATGGCTTCTCTTCCCGCTTTCACATCGTTACCTCTGGTGTCCCCCAAGGATCTATCCTTGGCCCCCTCCTATTTCTCATCAGCATGACAACATCATCCAAAACCACAGCATCCATTTCCACATGTACGCTGATGGCACCCAGCTCTACCTCACTACCACTTCTCTCAACCTCTCCACGGTCTCGAAATTGTCCGACTGATTGTCCGACATGGATGAGCAGAAACTTTCTCCAGTTGACTATTGGGAAGACTGAAGCCATTGTTTTCTTTTCCTGCCACAAACTCCGTTCCCTAGCCGATGACTCCATCTCTCTCCCCAATTTCTGTCTGAGGCTGAAACAGACTGTTCGCAACCTTGGTGTCATACTTGACCCTGAAATGAGCTTTCAACCACATATCCGCAGCATAACTAAGACCACCTATTTCCACCTCCATAACATCGACCATCTTCACACTTGCCTCAGCTCATCCACTGCTGAAACCCTCATTGTGCCTTTGTTACCTCTAGACTTGACTGTAAGAGAAATTTGGCATTAGGGGTACCAGCGGGACAAGGGTTAAAGTGCTGGTTCCTGCACCGACCCATAAGGAGGTAAAAGGCCTCTCTTCGGCCTTGTACCAAGGCTCCAGGAGTTATCAATTCAATAATATTCCGACAGGATACGATGTGAGAACCTAAACAGACATTGATAAGACCTTGCGAAGAGGCTCGAGGCGGACTCACGGGCACCAAGGAGAATCAACAAATTCTGACCTAATGAAGTCATTCTAGTCACGGCCTAAGGTGGTCACGAAGGTCGTGGCCTGTCAATCCAAAGTAGCACTAATAACGTAGTCCAATTAGAGAAGTAGCACTGATAAGGCAGTCCAATTCGAGACCTAGGGAGGTCTTACCAGGGAACGGAGAGGGTTTTGAAATGTATAAAAGTTGTATGAGTGTGCTGCCTGTGATAAGAGGTGTTCCCGGACGTTCGTAATAAAAGATCGTTATACCTTGCCATTCGTCTCTGTCTGCTAACTCCGGGGGATGTTACGCGGGTTGGGGCGAGTGTCGACCCTCTATATCAGGGGGCCCGCTCGTGGGAGGAGAAGCCTTCCCATTTTCCCCTTACATTTGGCGCTGCAAGCAGGGTACGGACTTCCCGAACGGAACAATGACCCAGCTGTTGGGGTGAGTATGTTTTAATTTACCACCTTCAAGTTAGAGCTGTGGCATTGTAAACCGTAAGGGAAGGACATCTGTACAAAGAACCATTTGTAGCAGGTCCAGGAGGGACGGAGACAGAGGACAGGGACGATCTAGGGGTAGAAGGGGGTCAAAAGGTGCATCCTAAAATGCGCACGTGGAGGTAGCACAGCAGTGCGAGGGTGCGACGCAAGGGAAGATATAGGGGAAGGTCTATTGACCCGAAGCGGTACGAGCGCACGGTGCAGGGACGAGAGAGTGAGGACATGGAGACGACGTTCCCGCAGTGACGGGATATATTGACCCAAAGCGTGGCAGTACGAGTGTACGGCGTCAAGGGAAGACATATAGATATAAATAATGTCCTGCATACCTAACACGAATTAAAGGGAGTGCCCAAGATAGCCCCGAAGAAGATGGGTAACAAGGCTATTAACAAGGCGAATAAAACCAATTGTAACTTGCGTAACTACGTAATGCCATAAAAAAGCTGATAGTGACTATCTTAAGTGACATATGGATCCAAAAATAGAGCCGGCCAAACAATGAATAGGCTTTGTTGAATGAAGAGAGACTTTTGTGAATGTCTGTTGTTGAGTGAGAGTCCTTGTGTGATTTTGTGACTGCGGAATGAATTTTTCATGTTTCTGAAAGCCTGTTTGGAAAAATAGTGCAGCTCCACCCACTTTTCCAAACAGAGTAAAAGTTTTTGTTAACCCTTTGTAGTGTTGTCCTGTATGTGGGAAGTTTTAAGACATTTTAAGTTAGAAACGCAGGTGTGGATTTATTCGGATGATAAGTTACGGAGCTAGGAAATGCACAAAGGATAGGTTTGTTGAGCAAAAGCTAAAAAATACATGGTCCCGGTGCTGCAACTGTACAGGGTATTGGTGAGGCCGCACCTGGAGTACTGCGTGCAGTTTTGGTCACCTTACTTAAGGAAGGATATACTAGCTTTGGAGGGGGTACAGAGACGATTCACTAGGCTGATTCCGGAGATGAGGGGGTTACCTTATGATGATAGATTGAGTAGACTGGGTCTTTACTCGTTGGAGTTCAGAAGGATGAGGGGTGATCTTATAGAAACATTTAAAATAATGAAAGGGATAGACAGGATAGAGGCAGAGAGGTTGTTTCCACTGGTCGGGGAGACTAGAACTAGGAGGCACAGCCTCAAAATACAGGGGAGCCAATTTAAAACCGAGTTGAGAAGGAATTTCTTCTCCCAGAGGGTTGTGAATTTGTGGAATTCTCTGCCCAGGGAAGCAGTTGAGGCTAGCTCATTGAATGTATTCAAATCACAGATAAATTTTTAACCAATAAGGGAATTAAGGGGTATGGGGAGCGGGCGGGTAAGTGGAGCTGAGTCCACGGCCAGATCAGCCATGATCTTTTTGACTGGCGGAGCAGGCTCGAGGAGCTAGATGGCCTACTCCTGTTCCTAATTCTTATGTTCTTATGAATGACGAATGATGATTGCAGATTCCACCAAACAAACGGATGCATGCTGAGTATCACTCCTCTCAAACAAGATTCCGAAACAATCGCTGCTCCACAAGGGAATGGAGATTTGGTGCATGAGCACAGGAGCAGCCAACCCGACGATTAAGGCCAGGGGAGGAGTCACCCCCTGTATCATCACCAACCCTAACTTCTGTTTCAGGCCCATGGGAAAAATAGACATAAATGGATACCACATACATCCCAAGACAACGGAAATCATCCACGGAACGGTCACGGATACCCTCCAAGAGGGGTACAAGGAGGCGGTATGGGAACCGCAAGGCACCAGAATTAAATGAGGAACAATTACGTTTGGTGCAAGGAATCCAGAATCAAAGACGACAGTATATCCAGCTGATGGAAGAGTAGACAACCTACAGAGAGACACTAACGCGATGCTGGCTGATCAGCTCTGGTACTCAAAGCTGTGGAACTTTGGACTTAATATTCAGATCCACCCATGGATAAGAATTATATCACATGTACATGTAGTAATACAGGGCCTGGTTCTGATGGTCATGATGGGATTAACCTGTGCATGAATTAAACAGGTCAAACCATACGTCAGGGCACGCACTATGATTAAGGCCATAAGAGATGAAAATTTAAGCAGTCCTACAGGAAGGACTTACCTTTTTTAATTCTGCAGGAAAGTCTCAGGAGGTCCCGAAGCTTGGGAGATGGCCACCCAGGTGAACGGACCTATCTGGAACTTGCCTACAGGGAGATAGTTATCGGGAAATATGGCCATCTTGGCCAAAAGGGAGGAATTGTAAGAGAAATTTGGCATTAGGGGTACCAGTGGGACAAGGGTTAAAGTGCTGGTTCCTGCACCGACCCATAAGGAGGTAAAAAGCCTCTCTTCGGCCTTGTACCAAGGCTCCAGAAGTTATCAATTCAATAATATTCCGACAAGATACGATGTGAGAACCTAAACTGACATTGATAAGACCTTGCGAAGAGGCTCGAGGCGGACTCACGGGCACCAAGGAGAATCAACAAATTCTGACCTAATGAAGTCATTCTAGTCACGGCCTAAGGTGGTCACGAGGGTCTTGGCCTGTCAATCCAAAGTAGCACTTATAAGGCAGTCCAATTAGAGATCTAGGGAGGTCTTACCAGGGAACGGAGGGGTTTTTGAAATATATAAAAGTTGTATGATTGTGCTGTTCGGGGAGCATCTCCACTCACAGGCGGCTGTGATAAGAGGTGTTCCCGGACGTTCGTAATAAAAGATCGTTATACCTTGCCATTGGTCTCTGTCTGCTAACTCCGGGGGCTGTTACGAGGGTTGGGGCGAGTGTCGACCCTCTATATCAGGGAGGAGAAGCCTTCCCATTTTCCCTTACATGACTATTCCAATGCACGCCCGGTTGGCCTCCCACATTCCACCCTACGTAAACTTGAGGTGATCCAAAACTCAGCTGCCCGTGTCCTAGCTCACCCATCACCCCTGTGCTTGTTAACATATATTGGCTCCCGGTTAAGCAACACCTCAATTTCAAAATTCTCATTCTTGTTTTTAAATCCCTCCATTGCCTCGTCCCTCCCTATCTCTCTAATCTCCTTCAGTCCCACAATTCCCCGAGATATCCTCTAATTCTGCACACTTGAGCATCCCTGATTATAATTACTCAACCATTGGTGGCCGTGCCTTCTATTGCCTAGGTCCTAAGCTCTGGAATTCTATCCCTAAAACTTTCGGCCTCTCTACCTTTCTTTCCTCCTTTAAGACACTCCTCAAAACCTACCTCTTTGACCAAGCTTTTGGTCACCTGCCCTAATTTTTCCTTATGTGGTTAGGCGTTAAATGTTTTGACTCATAATGCTCCTGTGAAGCGTCTTAGGATGTTTCACTACGTTAATAGTGCGATATAATTACACGTCTTGTTGTTAATGTAGTGCGATGACCACACACTCCAGTCCCTGTGCTTTGATAGTTCTTCTTGTAGTCACAGGACATTCCCCACGACTACATGGAGCGTGAGGCTTTGAATAGAGCAACAGCTTTCAGCAAAGGAGCACATTTGTCACTGGGATGCCATTCTGCAGAGTTGAACACGCCAGCTCCTTTCCGAGACAGAAACAAAAAAGTTAATTTCAGACAATCGGATTTACGATTCAAGGTTGCAGTGCAGACAATGCACAGAGTCCTGTCTTTTTTTCTATTCAAAATAATTATGTTACTATTCATTGACGTGATTGTTATTGCAAGCAAGTTCGGGCCCAAAGTGTTCTTATAAACACAAAAATATCAGAAGGAAAATTAAAATAGGGATAGGGCCACTCAAGGATGAGCAAGATAAACTCACCAATAATGGCAGTCGTATTGAATAACTATTTTGACTTGGTGTTTACTAAAGAAGGTAACGAAATAAACACCTCACTAGAGGATGAGATTAAAAAGCATATTAATAAAGTTGGGACAGAAAAGGGAGAAAATAATTGACAAACCAGCAAAACTAAAAGAAGATAAAATCCCCGGTCCAAATGGTATGTGCCCACACATACTGTAAAGAAGAAAGAAGAAAGACTTGAGGCTCAATTTTGCGCAAGCCCGTTTTCTGGCGTATTGTCAGAGTTACGCCCGTTTTTCTAGGCCAGAAATGCGCCAGAAACATTTTGTCAAAGTTTCTCCGATGTATAATTCAAATTTGGCGCCGCGCAGCGTGTCCAGTCGCCTCGAGGGGTGAAGCCTGCTGTCTGCATTGAAAAAATCATGCCGCACCATCTGCTCATGCGTGACAAAAAAAGTGACATTTTTGACACTACAATGGGCGCATATGGATGCAAGCTGTGATCCTTACCAACGGATCCATCACAGACCCAATTCACGTCTGGACCGGGGTCAAGCAGGGCTGCGTCATCGCCCCAACCCTCTTCTCAATCTTCCTTGCTGCCATGCTCCACCTCACAGTTGATAAGCTCTCCGCTGGAGTGGAACTAAACTACAGAACCAGTGGGAAGCTGTTCAACCTTCGCCGTCTCCAGGCCAGGTCCAAGGCCACTCCAACCTCTGTCGTCGAGCTACAGTACACGGACGACGCCTGCGTCTGTGCACACAGGCTGAACTCCAAGACATAGTCGATGTCTTTACCGAGCCGTATCAAAGCATGGGCCTTGCGCTAAACATCAGTAAGACAAAAGCCTGTCCTCGCCGCACAACACTGCCCACCAGACATCAAGATTCACGGTGTGGCCCTGGACAACGTGGACCACTTCCCTTATCTCGGGAGCCTCCTATCAACAAGAGAAGGCATTGAGGACGAGATCCAACACCGCCTCCAGTGCGCCAGTGCAGCCTTCGGCCACCTGAGGAAAAGAGTGTTTGAAGACCAGGCCCTCAAAACTGTCACCAAGCTCATGGTCTACAAGGCCGTAGTAATATCCGTCCTCCTGTATGGCTCAGAGACGTGGACCATGTACAGTAGACACCTCAAGTCGCTGGAGAAATACCACCAGCGATGTCTCTGCAAGATCCTACAAATCCCCTGGGAGGACAGACGCACAAACATTAGCGTCTTTGTCCAGGCCAACATCCCCAGCCCCCTCCTCTGCTGCTAACCATTTGTCTGTGTTCTGTTATATTTTGCAGAACTTGAGGCTGACCCTGACGATGCAGAAGAAGATTTAGACGAGGACGAGCCTGAAGAGGAGAACATCTTCCAATCCCACCCTCCAGAACAAGTGCATGAGGGGGAGGGGGTGGAGATGGATGAAGCCCCCACTGTTTTACTGACTTTGGTGGAGGTGCAGATGCTGCCCATTGAGGTGCCAGCCCCTTCCGCGACTAGTGGTTTAAGTGTTGGTGGGACATTCCATGATTTCCTAACATCCGAGGCTGCGGGTCCCAGTGGTGAGGTGCAGCGAGGCACACCCAGGGCCCCACCTTCCGAGGCTGCGGGTCCCAGTGGTGAGGTGCAGCGAGGCACACCCAGGGCCCCACCTTCTGAGGCTGCAGGTCCCAGTGGTGAGGTGCAGCGAGGCACACCCAGGGCCCCAACTTCTGAGGCTGCGAGTCCCAGTGGTGGGGTGCGAGCCACACCCGTGGGAGGAGGGGAAGGAGAGCTCGACAGCATTCTCCTGAGGTGCAGGATGTAACAGATGTGGTTCAGGTGATGGCATTGATTCTGGAGTGCATTGACCTTACGCGATCACTCCTGGACACCATCAGTGGGGTGGGTGATGAGGTAGCGCGACTGTAGGGTTAAATAGGTTAAGGAGGATGTTGTGACTAGTAGTTGCCTGCGACGGTTCCTGAGTTAAATACCAAATTACACACTAGACAAATTACAGTATCGTTAATGTTCTTTTAATACAGGAAAAGTACAAGACTCACTACTTATACTCTATTTAACTCTGCTTAACTCTACAGAAAGGCATTCCAAAGGGTGTTCCTTTCCCTCCAAATACTCTGTTCAACTCTGTTTAACTCAACTCTGTTCAACTCTGCAAACAAGGCGTCCCAAAAGATGTTCCTTGCTGCTAAAAATACTCTGTTCAACTCTGTTTCATAGTTACCCAATACGTCCTGGGTGATCAATCCGGACCGACACTGTTCCTTGAAGGGTCGCTCCCTGAACCCTGCTTCTGTCGAGTGTTATTCTCGGGTTCTCGCTACGGACTGTCCCAACGTGTCCATTTTTATACTTTTTTTGTCCCTTTGTTAGCCGTACAGGTTGCTGCCAATTGCCTGCTTGTTTCTACAAGATACAGAGACCTCCTTCTGTTATCTCAACTTGCCACTCGCCTCCAAAAGTTATTACCAAGTTGGGAATCTCCCTTCCCGTGTGCGACCATTAATTTGAACTCTGGAATCTTTCTTATCATCCTCCTACTGTGGCCACAGCTGGTCCTGTGATGGTGGGTGCCTCCCTCCTATCCGTTGGTCTTCAATTCGTTATTTCTAGCCTGACTTTTTGTTCGGTTGTTAGCAATTGCTGGAACTTGGTTAATTTGCATTTGGCTTTATTATCCCGTGGCTTTCCCTGATGGTTACAACTCTACCTCATCCCTTATCTCATTGACCCTGAGGTTAATGCCTGCTTGTTTTTTGTGCAAGAGAGCTTGTTAGTTTTTTTAGACCCCAGGTCTGAACTAACTTCTTAATCCTTTCTGATATTTCCACATTCCTCCCTTTGATCAATCATATATATATATATATATATATATATGTATATGATTTGATCACAGTAGAGGTTCAGCCTCGATACGACATCCCTTTAGTCTATTTTGTAACGCTGTTCCTACTTGTACACATCCCAGCTGTAGCTCCAATCTACGTACCAACTTTCTCACATATGCTACCATTATTATCAATGCTAGAAAAATTATTGCCATCAAGATGACCGTAAGATGAGAGAAAAGTCTGATCCGGGGTGAATATTCATATTCTCTCCCCAATTCCAAATCTCGTCCCACCAAGTGTCAATCTTAATTCAGGTAATTTTGGCTTCAATGTCTGATATTTATTTCCACTTTTTCGTAAATTCTGTGGACCAAATCTAATTTATGTCTGACTTCCGTTAAGTGTTCCTTTTGCAACTGGATGTTGATGTCACTTCAGGCGAAGTAAGTTTCCAACTGGGTTTTCAAGGTTTCCTGTACCGTGATATTAACTTGTCCTCTTCTTTCGATATTAATAACTTCCTCGTTCCCAATTCTCATAGATATCAACGGGCGAGTGCAGAAGCTTGGTTCGGGTATCGGGCAAATTTGTGTTCCGTAATGGTAGGCCTTTTCGGTGGCGGTGAAGCAATAAATCCCATTTCCCAAATAAGCACTCCTGACGAATGTTTGGGCCCTCACATTCTGCATGGTCAGAGTACAGTTCTTAGCGGTGCTGTTCTTGAAACCCCACTGGGCCTCGTTGGTAGGATAGATTTTGTATGGACAGAGTATAGTTCGGCTGCATTGGTGCAGGCTGGTCCCAGTCATTCCTGTAGGTAGATTTACCGCATATGGTTTCATATTGGTCAGGCCTATCCATAATCCGTCTTGTATGGTTCCGACATTCCTTATGTCAAACAGAATCATGCCGGTCTGGTTATTGAATACTGCTACCCCAGTATTATTCCAATCGCTGGCGTTCCTGTTGGCCCGGCGCATTCCTCGTTGAACCACACCTTAGTGTTCTCGCAATTGACATCCATCAGTGGGGTGGGTGATGAGGTAGCGCGACTGTAGGGGGAAGTAACAGCAATCTCACAAGAAATGGGACTGATGTCAGTGAACATCAGGAAGGGAATGTCAGAGATGGTGCAAACACTATCACTGAACACGGGGGAGGGAATGTCACAGGTAGCTGAGACAGTTTTGTTCAACATGAGGGAAGGAGTGTTGCAGGTCATTGAGACACTGTCAGTGCACATGAGGGACAGCATGTTGGAGTTAGCTGCTGCAATGAGGGAACACGCCTAGGCCCTGCACCCATTGACAGAATCAACTGCCACTCCCAGTCTAATCCCCACACCAGGCTCTGAAGCCCCAAGCCGGGCCTCCATATTGCCGCCCGTTTCCCCCCCCCCCCACCAACAGGTGCGCACTACCCGAGATCTTAGAAAGAATAAGCTTTGTACCAACCACAGAAACACTGTGCCACCGCCTGCGGGCAAGCACGGTGGGCGGTCTTAGAATAAGGTGGAGGAGAGATGGGCGCAGCCTTTCTTTGCTACTGCTGTTGTTGTTGTTATTATTGTTATTGTTGATGTGGTATATTTGGACTTTCAGAAGGCTTTCGACAAGGTCCCACACAAGAGATTAATGTGCAAAGTTAAAGCACATGGGATTGGGGGTAGTGTGCTGACGTGGATTGAGAACTGGTTGTCAGACAGGAAGCAAAGAGTAGGAGTAAATGGGGACTTTTCAGAATAGCAGGCAGTGACTAGTGGGGTACCGCAAGGTTCTGTGCTGGGGCCCCAGCTGTTTACACTGTACATTAATGATTTAGACGAGGGGATTAAATGTAGTATCTCCAAATTTGCGGATGACACTAAGTTGGGTGGCAGTGTGAGCTGCGAGGAGGATACTATGAGGCTGCAGAGTGACTTGGATAGGTTAGGTGAGTGGGCAAATGCATGGCAGATGAAGTATAATGTGGATAAATGTGAGGTTATCCACTTTGGTGGTAAAAACAGAGAGACAGACTATTATCTGAATGGTGACAGATTGGGAAAAGGGGAGGTGCAAAGAGACCTGGGTGTCATGGTACATCAGTCATTGAAGGTTGGCATGCAGGTACAGCAGGCGGTTAAGAAAGCAAATGGCATGTTGGCCTTCATAGCGAGGGGATTTGAGTACAGGGGCAGGGAGGTGTTGCTACAGTTGTACAGGGCCTTGGTGAGGCCATACTTGGAGTATTGTGTACAGTTTTGGTCTCCTAACTTGAGGAAGGACATTCTTGCTATTGAGGGAGTGCAGTGAAGATTCACCAGACTGATTCCCGGGATGGTGGGACTGACCTATCAAGAAAGATTGGATCAACTGGGCTTGTATTCACTGGAGTTCAGAAGAATGAGAGGGGACCTCATAGAAACGTTTAAAATTCTGATGGGTTTAGACAGGTTAGATGCAGGAAGAATGTTCCCAATGTTGGGGAAGTCCAGAACCAGGGGTCACAGTCTAAGGATAAGGGGTAAGCCATTTAGGACCGAGATGAGGAGGAATTTCTTCACCCAGAGAGTGGTGAACCTGTGGAATTCTCTACCACAGAAAGTAGTTGAGGCCAATTCACTAAATATATTCAAAAGGGAGTTAGATGAAGTCCTTACTACTAGGGGGATCAAGGGGTATGGCGAGAAAGCAGGAATGGGGTACTGAAGTTGCATGTTCAGCCATGAACTCATTGAATGGCGGTGCAGGCTAGAAGGGCTGAATGGTCTACTCCTGCACCTATTTTCTATGTTTCTATGTAACTGTTCTCAAATTAAAAAATTTTTGTAAGTTATGTAAATTTACAAGTTTAAAAGTTAGTAAGTGATCGTAACTGAAAACTTTAAAGTTTGATACAAGAATAATTTTATTAAAGTTAAGTACAAACAGTTAAACTTTTGAATAAAATATATTTTGCATTAAATCTGAATCATTTTCACTATTTCTTCCATTATTAACACAGCAGGCAGGACAGGTTCTTCGTTCTCTCCCCAAGGTCTGTATGGATGGACTTCTCTTTTAAACTGCCCCCCCCCACCCCGACTCATTGCAGTCTTGTGACTTCTCCTCTTCTCCCCCCGCCCCCCCTGCCTCCCCCAAACTCATTGCAGCCTTGTGCCTGGTGCAGCAGCCTTCCGATCGCCACCTCTCCCCCTGGGCTTGTTTTCCATCCGAGCCCTGAGCCCCTGTATCTCTGGGTGCGGGGCCGATTCTGATGGCAGACGCTACAACCCTCCAGCCCTGCTTGAAGATGTTCAGTGGTGAATTAAAAAAAAATGAAAACTTCAGAAATCCAAGAAACTTCCACGTACTTCATTGAAAGGTAACAAAAAGTTGAACTTTATTATGGCTATTTCAAGCGTTCGAGACTCCCTCCAAAAATTTCAATGACAAACAATGGCGTCTTTCAGCACCGATTTTTCAATGTGCGCTGCTTTCTGTTAACTCACCAGAAGGTTTTTCGGGAGTGGCCAGATACGCCGACATAGGATAAAAAAATTTTGGGCAAACTGTGAAAAATGCTGAAAACTGGCGCAGACATGAGGGAACGCCTCTATGACATCAAAAAAATCGAACCTAGAAAAATCATAACTAAACCAGTTACGCCGGCACAGATTCCAGGGGGAAACTTTGAATTAAATAATTACGCCAGAAAAAACGGCGCGCACCAAAAAAATGGCGCAAATGACCAGGGAAAATTGAGCCCTTGGATTTATATAGCACCTTTCACGGCCACCGGATGTCTCAAAGTGCTTTATAGCCAATTAAATACTTTTGGAGTGTAGTCACTGTTGTAATGTAAGAAGGAGATAGCAGAGGCACTACTATATATAAAAGTTCCCTAGAAGTGGGGATAGTGCCAGAGGACTGGTGGACAACTAATGGTGTTCCTATATACAAAAAAGGAAATTTAACAAAACCTGGGAACTATAGACCAGTCAGCTTAACCTATGATGTGATGGGAACTATACTGGAATCTATACTAAAAAAAGTGATAGAAGAACATCTAGATACAGAAAATATAATAAAAAATAACGGGTTTCAAAAGGCTAAGTCATGCTTATCTAACCTGATAGAATTCTTTTAAAAGATAATGGAAAGAGTATACAAGGGTGATGCAGTAGATGTCATATCTAGAGGGCCATTAAACTAAATCCCAGTATAAAGCATCTTAGTTATCAAAATACGCTAAAAAAGTTGGGGCTCTATACTTTAGAGTAGCATAGACTTAGGGGTGATCTGATTGAGGTTTATAAAATGATGAAGGGAATAGATTGTGTTTCTGTTGAGAGTTTGTTCATATTAAATAGGTTAAGGAGGATGTTGTGACTAGTAGTTGCCTGCGACGGTTCCTGAGTTAAATACCAAATTACACACTAGACAAATTACAGTATCGTTAATGTTCTTTTAATACAGGAAAAGTACAAGACTCACTACTTATACTCTATTTAACTCTGCTTAACTCTACAGAAAGGCATTCCAAAGGGTGTTCCTTTCCCTCCAAATACTCTGTTCAACTCTGTTTAACTCAACTCTGTTCAACTCTGCAAACAAGGCGTCCCAAAAGATGTTCCTTGCTGCTAAAAATACTCTGTTCAACTCTGTTTCATAGTTACCCAATACGTCCTGGGTGATCAATCCGGACCGACACTGTTCCTTGAAGGGTCGCTCCCTGAACCCTGCTTCTGTCGAGTGTTATTCTCGGGTTCTCGCTACGGACTGTCCCAACGTGTCCATTTTTATACTTTTTTTGTCCCTTTGTTAGCCGTACAGGTTGCTGCCAATTGCCTGCTTGTTTCTACAAGATACAGAGACCTCCTTCTGTTATCTCAACTTGCCACTCGCCTCCAAAAGTTATTACCAAGTTGGGAATCTCCCTTCCCGTGTGCGACCATTAATTTGAACTCTGGAATCTTTCTTATCATCCTCCTACTGTGGCCACAGCTGGTCCTGTGATGGTGGGTGCCTCCCTCCTATCCGTTGGTCTTCAATTCGTTATTTCTAGCCTGACTTTTTGTTCGGTTGTTAGCAATTGCTGGAACTTGGTTAATTTGTATTTGGCTTTATTATCCCGTGGCTTTCCCTGATGGTTACAACTCTACCTCATCCCTTATCTCATTGACCCTGAGGTTAATGCCTGCTTGTTTTTTGTGCAAGAGAGCTTGTTAGTTTTTTTAGACCCCAGGTCTGAACTAACTTCTTAATCCTTTCTGATATTTCCACATTCCTCCCTTTGATCAATCATATATATATATGTATATATGTATATGATTTGATCACAGTAGAGGTTCAGCCTCGATACGACATCCCTTTAGTCTATTTTGTAACGCTGTTCCTACTTGTACACATCCCAGCTGTAGCTCCAATCTACGTACCAACTTTCTCACATATGCTACCATTATTATCAATGCTAGAAAAATTATTGCCATCAAGATGACCGTAAGATGAGAGAAAAGTCTGATCCGGGGTGAATATTCATATTCTCTCCCCAATTCCAAATCTCGTCCCACCAAGTGTCAATCTTAATTCAGGTAATTTTGGCTTCAATGTCTGATATTTATTTCCACTTTTTCGTAAATTCTGTGGACCAAATCTAATTTATGTCTGACTTCCGTTAAGTGTTCCTTTTGCAACTGGATGTTGATGTCACTTCAGGCGAAGTAAGTTTCCAACTGGGTTTTCAAGGTTTCCTGTACCGTGATATTAACTTGTCCTCTTCTTTCGATATTAATAACTTCCTCGTTCCCAATTCTCATAGATATCAACGGGCGAGTGCAGAAGCTTGGTTCGGGTATCGGGCAAATTTGTGTTCCGTAATGGTAGGCCTTTTCGGTGGCGGTGAAGCAATAAATCCCATTTCCCAAATAAGCACTCCTGACGAATGTTTGGGCCCTCATATTCTGCATGGTCAGAGTACAGTTCTTAGCGGTGCTGTTCTTGAAACCCCACTGGGCCTCGTTGGTAGGATAGATTTTGTATGGACAGAGTATAGTTCGGCTGCATTGGTGCAGGCTGGTCCCAGTCATTCCCGTAGGTAGATTTACCGCATATGGTTTCATATTGGTCAGGCCTATCCATAATCCGTCTTGTATGGTTCCGACATTCCTTATGTCAAACAGAATCATGCCGGTCTGGTTATTGAATACTGCTACCCCAGTATTATTCCAATCGCTGGCGTTCCTGTTGGCCCGGCGCATTCCTCGTTGAACCACACCTTAGTGTTCTCGCAATTGACATCCATCGAGAGGATGGTGTTCCTTGTTCGAGGTCAGAGTCTGAACTTGGGTATTGTTAATCCAGGTGGGGACTTTACCCTCATTGGCTTCATGCAGATTTTCCCGTAATTGTTCTATCATCCAGTTTCCATAAATACTACACAAAACTTGCGCCTGAGTTTGGTTCTCTGCTGTCTTGGCAGTATTGATTAATTGGTTGATAGTCTGAGCGTGACTTTCCAATACGGTGATCATTCTTCTCTCCAGCTTACCGTCATCTTTTCCTGCCTCCGCTACCTGTCTCTGATTATCATTTAAACTATTTAAAACCTGCTTTACTTGTTTGGTCAATCCTTTTATCTTAGCGTTCAAACTAGTAATATCTGAGGTATTGACTGTGGCCTTTCCTGCTCCATACGCTGTACCTATGTCATTTATAATGTCTCTCTTCCGTCTATTCTTATTCTCCATTCCCCTCAGCCCTATTTCTTGTCTCAATAGTAGTGAAGTCAAGTCCTGATAGAATTTCCTTAGATTGTACGGGCACCAGTTGGGTAACTGAATATTACTTATGTTAAGTACAACAGGTATCAATTCATACTGTACATTGTCATACACAACCTGATTAGTTTCTCGTAGCACAACGCCTCCCTTTGGTCCTGATTCAATATATGGACATTCCCACTTATAGGGAGTCTCGGTAGTAGCAGGGGGGTTGATGAGATCCCAATACTAGTTGGGACTATCGTGGTGGTGGTGGTGGGAGATTGTTCCCGACGCACTATTATTTTACCCTGATTCTCACATGAACAGTTGAGCTTTGTGTTGGTCCGGAAATTGCTGGTTATGTTGAGTACAGAGGCATTACTACTACATCCCATAAACAACTGTATTTGACAATTACCTTAGTTAATATAACAACACATTTCCCTTACGGTCAGAGTATATTTAAGCTCTATCGAGGGATTGTCGGCCGAGGAGAATGTGTGGTACCATTCTTGGCCTGTGAAATGGCTACTAACCATGGCCTGCCAAATGGGGTAAGAAACATAAAACATAGAAAATAGGTGCAGGAGTAGGCCATTCGGCCCTTCGAGCCTGCACCGCCATTCAATATCATGGCTGATTCTTCCCTCAGTACCCCTTTCCTGCTTTCTCTCCATACCCCCATATGGCCCTTAGATATGGCCCTTCTCTCCATAAGGGCCATATCTAACTCCCTCTTGAATATATCCAATGAACTGGCATCAACAACTCTCTGTGGCAGGGAATTCCACAGGTTAACAACTCTCTTGAGTAAAGAAGTTTCTCCTCATCTCAGTCCTAAATGGCCTGCCCCTTATCCTAAGACTGTGTCCCCTGGTTCTGGACTTCCCCAACATCGAGAACATTCTTCCCGCATCGAACCTGTCCAGTCTCATCAGAATCTTATATGTTTCTATGAGATCCCCTCTTATCCTTCTAAACTCCAATATATAAAGGCCCAGTTGATCCAGTCTCTCCTCATATGTCAGTCCAGCCATCCCTGGAATCAGTCTGGTGAACCTTCTCCTGCACCTATTTTCTATGTTTCTATGTTTCTATGTATGCAATGCAATAACTGTTAGACAGAGTACTGTTTAACTCCAAGAGGTATGACCTTGGCTCTGCTTTATTAAGGCCCAAAGTGCCTGATATACAAAATGGCTGGCCTTTTATACTTGGGCTGCACACACGTGCGTGCAGCCCAATGGCCACCAACAGTGATGCCATCAAGTGGCTAGTGATTCCAAAAGTACATACATGACAATACCCCCCTCTGAGATATTAACACAGTCTTTTACAAATTGAGATGGTCCGGTGTTTTACATTCCTTGGTTGACCGTCTCAATTCAACTCCAGCCTTGGGTGAGTGTTCAGAGCCTGTTGTGACTGGTGGCTGGGTGGCTGACCTGGTGGGAGTGGCAATGGCCATGCCAGGGATTGAAAGTCCATTTTCATTGAACATGTCAGTGATTGAAAGTCCTGATTCACTGATGACCACTGAGTCCTCTGATGACTGAGGGGTAGGTTGGTTGGTCGTCGATTGTCTCTTCCTCCGACTGTTCCGGTTCGTCTGTGTGCCGCAGCTTTGTCTGATCCATGTGTTTTCTGCGTGGATGCCCATTTTTGAGCTTGACAATAAATACTCAGTTGCCCTCCTTGGCAATGACAGTACCAGCGATCCACTTGGGAGCCTGACCATAATTCAGAACATATACAGGGTCATTTACAGAAATAGCACATGACACAGCTGCGCGACTTTGTCTTCTATATTCAACATGATTATTCAAGTCAGGTTACACAAGAGATAGCTTGAACTTTTCATCATTAGTTCAGCAGGCGAGACCCCGGTAAGCATGTAAGCAGTATGCATGACAGGCGGGTCTGCAGTGACCCTTGGGTTACTCGTTTCATACTCTGCTTTATGATTTGGACAGCACGTTCTGCTTGCCCATTAGATACAGGTTTGTACAGTGCCAACCTTATATGTTTGATACCATTGAGTTTCATGAACTCTTGAAACTCCTGATTGGTGAAGCATCGCTGACAACGATGTCAGGCAGACCATGTGTCGCGAACATGACACTGAGATTCTCAATGGTAGCGTTGGATGTGCTTGATGACATGATTAGACACTCTATCCACTTCGAATATGCATCCACCACAACTAAAAACATCTTCCCCAGGAAGGGACCGGCAAAGTTTATGTGGATCCTAGACCATGCTTTGGACAGCCATGACCACAGACTCAGTGGTGATTCTGCTGGTGCTTTGCTGAGCTGCATGCAAGTGTTGCACTGATGCACACAGGATTCCAGCTCAGAGTCAATTCCCGGCCACCATACATGAGACCTGGCGATGGCTGTCATCATTACATTGCCGGGATGTGTGCTATGTTGCTCACCTACAAATTTTTTTCTCCCTTTCTTGGGCATAACCACACGATTGCCCCACAGCATACAATCCGACTGAATAGACAGTTCATCTTTGCGACGAATGTAAGGTTTGGTCTCCTTGTACATTTACTTGGGTGTGGCAGACCAATCACCACCGATAAAATTGGATTCTGGCTGGTCCAGGTCTTAACTTGTTGAGCCATGACAGCGGTTCCTTCACTCACAAAAGCATCCATAACTAACAATAGGTCAGCCGGCGGACCTATTGTTAGTTATGGATGCTTTTGTGAGTGAAGGAACCGCTGTCATGGCTCAACAAGTTAAGACCTGGACCAGCCAGAATCCAATTTTATCGGTGGTGAGTGGGCAACGGCAGACGGCTCAAAGCATCGGCACAATTCTCGGTGCCAGGACTATGGCAAATGACATAATCATAAGCAGATAATGTCAGCGCCCACCTCTGGATGCGGGATGCAGCATTGGTATTGGTACCTTTGTTTTCAGAGAACAGTGCAATGAGCGGCTTGTGATCTGTCTCCAGTTCAAACCAAAGATCAAACAGGTACTGATGCATCTTTTTAACCCCATACACACAGGCTAGTACTTCTTTCTCCACCATGCTGTAGGCTCTATCCACTTTAGACAAACTTCTTGAAGCATACGCAACTGGTTGAAGTTTACCCGACTCATTAGCTTGTTGGAGTATGCAACCAATACTAAATATTTACATGAGTCATAATGTACCAGCAGCTTGTTAGAGCAAAGCAGATTAGTGGCTTTCTCAAAAGGTCTGTTTTGAGATGCACCCCAAACCCAGTTGTCGCCTTTTCTTAGCAGCATGTGCAGTGGTTCTAATGAAGTGCTCAATCTAGGTAAGAAGTTACCGAAGTAGTTGAGTAGACCCAGGAACGAATGCAGCTCCATCACATTCTGCGGCTTGGGTACATTCTTGATGTCCTTGGTTTTCGCATCCGTGGGCCTGATGCCATCAGGAGCAATTTTCCTCCCCAGGAATTCGACTTCTGGTGCCATGAAGACGCACTTCGAGCGTTTCAGTCCGAGTCCCACTTTGTCCCGACGATGTAGAACCTCTTTCAGGTTCTTCAGATGTTCCTCGGAGTCACGATCTGTGATCAGTATGTCATCATGGAACCCGACGGTTCTGGGAACGGACTTCAGTCGACTCTCCATGTTCCTCTGAAATATTGCTGCAGCCGAGCGAATTCCAAAAGGGCATCTGTGAAAATAAACAGTCCTTTATGCGTGTTAATGCACGTAAGTCTCTTTGACGTCTCGACCAGCTCCTGTGTCATGTAGGCCGACGTCAAGTCCAGTTTGGCGAACGACTTCCCCCCAGCTAGCTTTGCAAACAAGTCATCAGCCTTCGGTAATGGGTACTGATCCTGTTTCGAAACCCCGTTGATTGTGGCTTTGTAGTCTCCACAGATTCTGATTGTGCCATCACTTTTCAGCACAGGAACAATGGGGCTGGCCCATTCATTAAATTCAACCGGTGATATGATCCCTTCATGGTGGAGTCTGTCCAGTTCGATTTTGACCTTCTCCCTCATTATATACGGAACTGCCCGAGCTTTATGATGGATGGGTCTTGCATCCGAGTCCATGTGGATCTGCACCTTGGCTCCCGTGAAGTTGCCGATGCTTGGTTCAAACAGCGAGGGGAACTTGCTCAGTACTTGGGCACATGTATCTTCCTCCGATGACAATGCCTTGATGTCATTCCAGTCACATCTGATTTTTTTCAAGCCAGTTCCTGCCGAACAGCGTTGGGCCATTTCCTGGGACAATCCATAGCGGTAACTCATGAACCGCACCATCATACGACACTTTAATTGTGGCATTGCCAATCACCGTTATGAGTTCTTTGGTGTACATGCATAACTTGGCATTGACTGGACTCAGCCTGGGCCTCACAGCCTTAGTATCCTACAGCTTGTCGAATGCCCTCTGGCTCATTATCGATTGACTTGCTCCCATGTCCAGTTCCATCGATACTGGCACCCATTATACTTCACATTGATCATTATCGGTTTGCTCTTGGCTAGGAACGAGTACAGTCCATACACTTCCTCCTCTGGTATCTCGGATTGCGTATCCGGATCCGTGCTAGTCTGACCATCATCCTCCACGTGCTGTGTCGCAGCACGCTTGCTCATCTGCAGACACTTGCACTGGAGATGCCTCACTGTCAGAAACCCTTTGCAACTATATTGCTTAAATCGGCACTGCTAGTGCTGGTGACTTCCCCCACAACGCCAACACGGAGAAATCAAATGCATTCCCGCTGGCGGACTTTAGGCGGCCAGAGGTTTCGCGTACGCAGTCGGGTAGGCCCTGCCATGTGCCGCTCTGCCGACTGCTGAATCAATCATGTTTACAGTACTTGCCGAGTTTCGATTTTTCTCTGATATTTGCTTAGACTTCTATCCATCGTCATGCATGACTGAGCAATCGTGATGGCCCTGTTCAAGTCCAACGTCTCCACTGCCAGTAGGATCACCTCATGGTTGATGCTGATTACAAAGAAGTCCCGCAACATGTCTGCCAACACAGCCCCGAACTTAACACAGTCCCGCGAGACGTCTCAGGTCGGCAACGAATTCCACCGCATTCTGGCCCTCTGAGCGAACGTGCGTATAAAATCTGTATCTCGAGATGATGATATCTTCGCCTGGCTTAAGGTGGTCCTGTACCAGTGTACACAATTCTTCATACATCTTCTCTGTTGGACTCACAGGCAGGAGTAGATTCTTTATCAGACCATAAATCTTTGGACCGCAAACTGTGAGGAACACCACCCAGCGCCGATCTGCGTCACCAACCTCCTCCATTTTGTTGGCCATGAAAAACTGGCTCAAACAGCTCACAAAGTCTACCCAATCTTCTCCTTCCACAAATCGCACCAAAAATCCAATTGTGCTCATTTTTGCATGCAAAGGTTCTTGTTGCCTCGTCGCCAAATGTTGTGTATGCAATAACTGTTAGACTGAGTAATGTTTAACTCCAAGAGGTATAGCCTTGGCTCGGCTTTATTAAGGCCCAAAGTGCCTGATATACAAAATGGCTGGTCTTTTATACTTGCGTTGCACACACGTGCGTGCAGCACAATGGCCTCCAACAGTGACGCCATCTAGTGGCTAGTGATCCCAAAAGTCCATACATGACAGTAACCTTCCTGCTGCCCTTCATTGTCTTCTTGCTGCCCTTCATTGTCCAGCTCATCCTGAAGTTGATGAATATCTGGACTGATGGCTTTCTGATCTTCTGCTTCAGCTTTTGTCTCTTCCTGATGCGCAACATCTGCAAAACAGGGAAGGGGGCAGAGAAGGCAGGGTGACATGAGTACATGGGTCACACAGCGCAGGCTCTTTTCAAACATCACGATGCCAACCCAGACTGTGTAAGTTGCAGGGCTTACCCTCTCTCGGTAACAAGATCAAACACCAGTGTCCACATTGGTGTTTGATCTTGTCTTGCGAGATTGAATCATATCAGCAATCCTCTGTTCCACAGCTGTTTGTTGCAGCCTACTTGGTGCAGCTCCTCCAGTTTTTGACCTTTCTCGGTTGATCTGTGACACCTTCCTCTGCAAAGAGGAAAATAGAATTTTTTAAGAGAGGGTCCTTCTGCTTTGTGGCCACACACACACACACATATTAGTCACATTTAGAAAAGTAATTGCAGTACATAAATAAAAATATTACTTACAGTAACTGCTTGGTCAAGGTCCTGACATTTCTTTTTGATCTGTGTGCCGCTCCTTGGGGTCATGGCCACTGCATTAAACTCTTCTGCAACTTGGTCCCAAAGTTTTGCTAGTAGAGAGGGTTTCAATTTCTTTTGTCTCATTCTTCCTTGGTTCTCGACCACATCCCATTTCCTCTCAATTATGTCTACCAGGGACTCAATTTCTTCTGCTAGAAATTTCTTGGCCCTTCCCCCTTCCCCTTATCCTTGACCTTCTCTGTCATGTTTGTAACTACAATGTAACACCACTGTATTACTGTATACACCTAACTCAGATGCACACCTTGACCACAGGAGGTGAACTTGTGGGAGACACGCCTTACCTGATCACACAGGTATATAAAGGGAGGTCCCACGAAGGTCATCACTTCTGGAGTCCTGTAATAAAGAGTTAAGGTCACAGAGTGGCCTTGTGCCTCGTGTGGTTTCATGCTGCAGAGTAAGGACTTTACATTGGCGATGAGAAACGAGAATTCACGACCCACGAGAATGGCCACCGGTAGCACAGAGGAACGGTACTCTGTTGGGGAAGACTGGGACGATTTTGTCGAGAGGCTTCAGCAAAGCTTCGTAACTAAAGACTGGCTGGGGGATGCAGCGGCCGACAAGGCGACGGGCTCATCTCCTGACCAGCTGCGGGCCAAAGACTTACGCGCTCATGAAGGACTTACTGGCACCCGAAAAGCCATCGGATAAAACCTTTGAAGAGCTCAGCAAATTAATCGGGGAGCACCTCAAACCGGTGAGCAGCAGACACATGGCTCGACACAGATTCTATACCCACTGACGTTGTTAAGGACAGAGCATACTGGACTTTGTAGCGGACCTCCGGCGTTTGGCCAGCCTCTGTAAGTTCACAGATGCCTGCACGGGGAAGATGCTAAGGGACTTCTTTATCGAGGGTATCGGTCATGAGGGAATTTTTCACAAGTTAATTGAGACCAAGGACTTGACACTGGAAGCGGCAGCGTTGTTAGCTCAAACTTTCGTGGCGGGGGAGGAAGAGACGAAAATGATTTACGCGCGCAATTCTGCCTCTAACGCGGCGATGGATCTGGGAGTCAACACCATCAATGCTACTCAGAGCACCGCAGGCAGGCAGGGGCAGTCCGACATTTACCAGGCAGCAATAGACCCCAGAGCAGGACCTCAACAGAGACAATGGCAGGCTGAACGGACGTTCACGCCATCACAGTGGACAATCCGGCCCGGGATGGGGCCATTGACACCCACTAATAGGGTACTTAAGAGCAGTCAAAGGGACAGTCAGCGCGGAATTCCTGGCCATAGTCCCTATGTCCCCAACAATGGAAACTTTAACTCATGCTGGAGGTGTGGGGGAAAACACTCAGCCAGATCTTGCAGATTCCAACAGTTTGTCTGCAATCTCAGTGGTAATTTAGCTCAAATGTGCAGAAAACCTGCAACCAGACTAATATACGAGGCAGATGACCAGAAGAGGGTTCTATGAGGCAGAATGACTTTTGGGGCAAATCGATGGATGCCGAGGTTCAGCGGGTCCATGCGGCGAATATTCACAGTTCATACACCAAAACACCACCAATGATGATGAGGGTTTTGTTGAACGGTATCCCAGTATGCATGGAGCTGGACACGGGGGCCAGCCAGTTACTCATGGGCATTCAGCATTTCGAGAAGCTATGGCCACTCAAAGCCAGTGGACTCAAATTAGAACGCATTGAGTCACAATTACGGACTTACACCAAAGAAATCATTCCGGTGCTAGACAGTGCAATGATGGCTGTCACACACAATGGGTTAGTGAATAGGCTGCCCTCTGGATTGTCCCGGGCAATGGTCCCGCACTGTTGGGGAGGAGCTGGTTAGCCGAGATGAACTGGAAATAGGGGGATGTTCACGCAATGTCCTCGGTGGAGCGAAGATCGTGCTCACAAGTCCTACATCAATTCAAGTCACTATTCCAGCCGGGCGTCAGGACTTTCAAAGGCACTAACGTAGTGATACACATCACCCCGGACGCCACGCCAGTGCACCACAAAGCCAGAGCAGTGCTGTATGTAATATGGGAAACAATAGAGAGCGAATTGGACTGGCTGTTGCGAGAGGGCATCATCTCGCCTGTTGAATTCAGCGACTGGGCAAGCCCCATCATTCCCATCCTAAAAGCGGATGGCTTTGTCAGGACCTGTGACGACTACAAGGCCACCATCAATCGGGTGTCCCTACAAGACAAATACCCGCTCCCAAGAGCGGAGGACCTCTTCACCACACTGGCAGGCGGCAAGCTGTTCACCAAGTTGGACCTCACTTCAGCCTATATGATCCAGGAATTGGCCGACGAATCTAAACTACTGACCACCAGCACCACTCATAAGGGACTGTTTGCGTACAACAGGTGCCCGTTTGGCATTCGATCAGCGGCCGCAATTTTTCAATGTAACATGGAAAGCCTGCTTAAATCCATTCCGGGAACGATCGTATTCCAGGACGACATCCTCATCACGGGTCGAGACACCGAGTAACACCTCCACAACCTGGAGGAGGTGCTACGCCAACTGGACCGGGTAGGCCTGCGACTCAAGAAGTCTAAATGCATGTTCTTAGCTCCCAAGGTTGAGTTTCTGGGCAGGAGGGTTGCTGCAGATGGGATTCAGCCCAACGAATCCAAAACAGAGGTGATTCGATGAGCACCCAGGCCTTGCAACACATCGGAGTTGCATTCATTCCTGGGACTGTTGAACTATTTCGGGAACTTTCTGCTGAACTTGAGCACATTGTTGGAGCCGCTACACGTGCTCCTGCGTAAGGGTTGTGATTAGTTTTGGGGGGGACTGTCAGGAACGGGCTTTTAATCGGGCGCGAAACCTACTTTGTTCAAACAAGTTGTTAATCCTGTACGTCCCTGTAAACGTTTAGTTCTGACATGTGATGCATCGTCCTATGGGGTTGGGTGCGTGTTGCAGCGGGGTAATGCTGAGGGTCAGCTACAACCTGTGGATTATGCCTCCAGGCCGCTCTCTCAAGCAGAACGGGGATATGGGATGGTCGAGAAGGAAGTGCTTGCATGTGTCTATGGTGTAAAAAAAATGCATCAGTACTTCTTCGGTAGGAAGTTTGAATTAGAGACGGACCACAAGCCACTCACATCCCTGTTGTCAGACAGCAAGGCTGTCAATGCCAACGCATCAGCTCGCATACAGCGGTGGGCTCTCACGCTAGCTGCTTATGACGACTCCATCCGGCACCGGCCCGACACTGAAAACTGCGCTGACGCGCTCAGCAGGCTTCCACTGGCCACCACCAAGGGGGCAGCTGAGCAAAGCGCTGAGATGGTCATGGCTGTCGATGCCTTTGACAGTACAGGCTCCCCCATCACAGCCCGCCAGATCAAAATCTGGACAAACAGAGATCCCTCCTATCCTTGATTAAGAAATGCGTCCTGACTGGGGATTGGGCGCCCGCACACGGATTATGCCCTGAGGAGGTCAGACCGTTCCACAGACAGATGGATGAGCTCTCCATCCAAGCCAACTGCCTACTATGGGGCAGCCGGGTAGTCATGCCGCAGAAGGGCAGAGAGGCATTCATCAGGGAACTCCACAGTGAGCACCCAGGCATTGTGATGATGAAGGCCATTGCCCGGTCACACGTTTGGTGGCCTGGAATTGATTCTGACCTGGAACACTGTGTTCGCAGGTGCACGACCTGTGCCCAGCTGGGTAATGCCCCCAGGGAGGCCCCGCTCAGCCCGTGGCCTTGGCCCACCAAACCATGGTGAATACATTGGCTACGCGGGCCCGTTCATGGGGAAGATGTTCCTCATTGTAGTAGATGCGTACTCGAAATGAATCGAGTGCATCATCCTGAATTCATGCACGTCATCCACCACCGTGGAAAGCCTATGTGCGATCTTTGCAACCCATGGCTTGCCGGACATCCTGGTTAGTGATAATGGCCCGTGTTTCACGAGCTATGAATTCCGGGAGTTTATGTTGGGCAATGGCATCAACCATGTCAGGACTGCACCGTTCAAGCCGGCTTCCAATGGCCAGGTGGAACGGGCAATCCAAATCATTAAGCAAGGTATGCTCAGAATTCAAGGACCCTCCCTACAATGCCGTCTATCGCGCCTCCTGCTGGCCTATAGATCCCGCCCGCACTCGCTCAAGGGGGTCCCGCCTGCAGAGCTACTCATGAAACGGACACTCAAAACTCGGTTGTCCCTCATCCATTCAGTCCTGACCGACATAGTTGAGGGCAAGCGCAGGTCACAAAATGAGTACCATGACCGTAATTCAAGGGGGAGATGTATAGAAATAAATGATCCTGTCTTCGTCCTCAATCACGCCATGGGGCCCAAATGGCTTGAGGGCACTGTAATTGGCAAAGAGGGCAATAGGGTCATCGTGGTAAAGCTCAACAATGGTCAGATATGCCGTAAGCATCTGGACCAAGTAAAAATAAAGGTTCAGCATGGACACAGAGGAACCTGAAGAAGACCATGAGATGGAGCTCACACCACCGCCAGCGAATGTACAACAAGAGCAATCAGAAGAATGCAGAGTCCCTGAGGTCAGCCCGGACAGGCCGGCATCACCACAGGTGACAGACACTCACGTCAGCGTCCAACAGCCAGAGCCCCAACTGCTGCGCTCCACGAGGGAGCGTAGACCACCTGAAAGACTAAACCTATGATCCCAATAAGATTTTAGGGGGGGGAGGGGAAAGGTGATGTCATGTATGTAACTACAATATAACACCACTGTATTACTATATACACTCAACTGAGATGCACACCTTGACCACAGGGGGTGAACTTGTGGGAGACGCTCCTTACCTGATCACACAGGTATATAAAGGGAGGTCCCACGCAGGGTCATCACTTCTGGAGTCCTGTAATAAAGAGTTAAGGTCACAGAGTGGCCTTGTCCCTGGAATGTGCTTTGTGTGGTTTCTTGCTGTAGAGTAAGGACTTTACATTCAATTTCTCCTTCTCCTTCCATTGGATCCATCTTTCGCAGCTAAAATTTAAATGTCCAGATCCAGCTCCAATCCCAATGTGTTCTCACACGCTCTTGATTCAGACCAGGAAGTTAACCGTGGATGCACGGACACACCCGGGCGGCCGGGAGGGGGGGAGTCGGAGGGCCTTGGGGCCGAGAGAGAGAGAGGCTGGGGGAGAGAGAGGCTGGGGGGAGAGTGAGAGAGGCTGGGGGTGGGGGGGGTTATAGAGAGAGAGGCTGGGGGAGGGGGGAGAGTGAAAGAGGCTGCGGGGGGGGATGGAGAGAGAGGTTGGGGAGAGAGAGAGAGAGGTTGGCGGGGGAGAGAGAGAGGCTGGCGGGGGAGAGAGAGAGGTGGAGAGGAGAGAGAGAGAGAGGCTGAGGAGGGGAGAGAGAGAGGCCGGGGGGGGGGAGAGAGAGAGAGGCTGGGGAGGGGAGAAAGAGAGGCCAGGGGAGGGGGGAGGGGGGAGAGAGAGAGAGGCTGGGGAGGGGAGAAAGAGAGGCCAGGGGAGGGGGGAGGGGGGAGAGAGAGGCAGGAGGGGGGAGAGAGAGAGAGAGGCCGGGGGGGGGAGGGGGGAGAGAGAGGCAGGAGGGGGGAGAGAGAGAGAGGCTGGGGACGGAGGGCGAGAGGCCGGGGGGGAGGGGGGAGAGAGAGGCAGGAGGGGGGAGAGAGAGAGAGGCTGGGGAGGGGAGAGAGAGAGGCCGGGGGGGGGGGGGCTGGGGGAGAGAGATGGGGGGAGAGAGAGAGAGAGATGGGGGAGAGAGAGAGAGCGAGGCTGGGGGGGTGGGGAAGAGAGAGATGTGGGGGGAGAGAAAGAGAAAGGCTCGGGAGAGAAGGAGAGAGAGGCTGGGGGGGAGAGAGAGACCTGGGGTGGCGGGGGGGTGGGGTGCGCGGGGAGTGGGGCGAGGGGGCGGAGGGGGGTTGGGATCTGAGGGGAGAAAAGGAACTCAGGAAAGACGGATCATGTTCTTCCAACCCCCTACATGGGACATCGTTGGAATGGATAATATCCAGACATCACGACACTGTCATTATTCACTTCATACTCAATAAACTTGTTAACAATCCGTACTCAATGCCTGCCCCATCTATAGGGAAGGGGGATGCACTTGTGCTAGGGTAAGGCATTTCGGCTGGGCACCCATGCAATTAGACTGGGTGGGGTAAGGCAGTTCAGCTGGGAGAGGGATGCACTTGAACTAGGGTAAGGCACATTGGCCGGCCCCTGCTATCTTCTGGGGAGCTCTGACCTCTGTCGCTTCAAGAAGTCAAAGTGGATCGAGTTACAATTTGCAAAGTCAGTGAGACCTTGGGATGGGCGGATCCAGTGACACGTTCCTGTGAAACTTCACGATGTGGCTTATCCTCCAAGGGGACCAATCAGAAATAAGGGGTGGAGCCTGTTGGCTATTTTTGCAATACAAATAAGCGAGTTCATAGAATTATGAGGGGAGGGGCCTGGATAGAATGGATATGAAGGTCCTGTTTCCTTTGGCAGAGGGGTCAACAACCAGGGGGCATAGATTTAAAGTAATTGGGGGGAGGTATAGAGGATATATGAGGGGAAATCTTTTTACTTAGAGGGTGGTGGGAGTCTGGAACTCACTTCCTGAAAGGGTGTTAGAGTCAGAAACCCTCACCACATTTAAAAAATACTTGGATGTGAACTTAAAGTGCTGTGGCCTACAGGGCTACGGACCAAGAGCTGGAAAGTGGGATTAGGCTGGATAGCCTCTTGGTCGGCCAGTGTGGACACGATGGGCCGAAATGGCCTCCTTCCGTGCTGTAAATTTCTATGATTCTATGATTCTGTAATATGTCTGCATGCATACTATTATTATCAGACTTCTGCATGCATGCTCCCTTTAAACTCCCTTTAAGGATTAGAGGGGATTTGAGGAGAATTTCTTTCACCCAGAGGGTGGTGGAGGTCTCGAATTCACTACCTGAAAGGGTGGTAGAGGCAGAAACCATGATTGCATTTAAAAAGTACTTAGATGTGCACTTGAAGTGCCATAACCTACAGGGTTACGGACCAAGGGTTGGAAAATGGGAATAGGCTGGGTAGCTCATTTTCGGCCGGCACATACACGATGGGCCGAATGGCCTTCATCTGTGCCATAAACTTCGATGATTCTATGATAAACACCATTGTGGTAGGCAGTGAGTTCTAACAATAGTTTAGAGTTAACATAGTCATAAAACCAAGAATCATAGAATGGTTACAGCACGGAAGAAGGCTATTCGGCCTGTTGAGCCCGTTCTAGGCTCTCTGCAAAAATACCTCAGCTAGTCCCACTCCCCCACCCTTTGCCTGTAGCCCTGCAAAATGTTTTATTTCAGATACTTATCCAACTCCCTTTTGAAAGCCGGGATTGAATCTGCCTCCACCCATTCTTTCAGGCAGTGCATTCCAGATCCTAACCACTCACTGCTTAAAAAAAGTTTTTTTCTTATTTCTTAGTCCGTAGTGCATTATTGCTCCAAACCAGCCCTGAATATATAATCACAGCCAGCCCAGAAAACTGTAGCAGATTAACAGCAGTGTCATGTTGGCAGCTAGTAATCCTGCCCTGCCATTAACCCACTGATTGAAGGAGAATCCAAGCCGAAATAACTAGTGACTGAATTAAAGGAGCTACAACTATTTTGAGTTGAATGTTTAAATCAAGTACCCTCTTTTTTAAAGGACACTAGAACCCATAAATTCAAATTAACTTGGCAACTTTATCAAATTAAATCAAAATCACGTTCCCGAGGATGATGATGCACTCCAGTCCCTCTGATGCCCATCTCCAGGGACACCCTGGCTCGGAGGTAACCGCGGAAGAGAGGCAGGCAGTCAGGCTGAACGACCCCCTCGACCGCCCACTGCCTGGACCAGTTAATGGCCACCCAGGAACAGTCCTACGAGGTGGCCTTCCGACCTGCCCACTCCCCTCCGCACAGGATGCCCAAAGATCAGGAGCGTGGGACTGAAGTGCAACCAGAATTTGAGGAGCAGCCACTTCAGATATTGGAAGAGGGGCTGCAACCTCACATATTGTACATACACATGGAACACGGACTCCTCCAGACCACAGAAATTGCAGGCGGCAAAGCTGGAAACAAAACACAGCTGTTTCCTTTTTGTCATGCGTCATTATTACTCATAGCTGTTCAGAAATTTTAGAACCTTGAGATAAATATCAAATATCCTTGAGGAATTGTTTACTTTGGGCTCCTTCAGGCTGTCTGGGAACTTGATATCATTGATATTGAAGTAATTAAAGTCAATGAAGTTATTACAGCATTGTTAGTATCCTTTCGGGTTGTCGACTTCTCTTACAGCAATTTTACTGTAACTAAAATATCCATTTCATGATGATTGTTTGCTTTTATACAATAGCTATGCTTTAATGAATTGGATATTGATGTGGCTCAGTTAATAGCAGGCTCACCTCTGAGTCAGAAGGTTGTGGGATCAGAGGCTTGAGCACAAACATCTAGGCTGACATTCCAGTGCAGTACTGGAGGAGTGCTGCACTGTCGGAGGTGCCGTCTTTCAGTTGAGATGTTAAACCGAGGCCCGGTCTGCCCTCTCAGTTGAATGTAAAAGATACCTTGGCACTATTTTCAAGAATAGCAGGGGAGTTATCCCCGATACCCTGGCCAAAATTTATCCCTCAATCACCATCACTAAACAAAACAGATTTTCTGGTGATTATCACATTACTATTTGTGGGAGCTTCTTTCGCAAAAATTGGCTGCTCCATTTTCTACAACAGTGATTACACTTCAAAGTACGCTATTGACTGTAAAGTGCTATGAGACATCCTAAGGTTGTGAATGGCGCTATATAAATGCAAGTCTTTTTCTTTTGGATTTCAATCATAAATCTGCTTCGCTGAAACTAAAATTCACTGTTCGGATGCAAATCTGAACATAAATCTGAACGTATATCTGTTTCCTGACATTTTTGAAGAGGCTTGTGATGGGGCAAGGCTGCCAACACACATTTAAAATTGTTGCTACTGTGTTCTCACACTGATACTGTGCTCACACACTCATCATCATAGGCAGACCCTCGAACGAGGATTACTTGCTTCCACACCAAAAGGGGTGAGTTCACAGATGTTTCAATGAAGGACCCGATATTCCAGTCCTGAACTCCACGGGTGGAAGATGCCTGTGCGTGGATTTTTTTAACGTGGGGTGGCCGTTGCACACCAGCCACCACACGGGCTTGACAGAGCTAGGCCTTTATCCAGTGGCAAGGGTAAACCAGGACGACTGGAGACCTGCTCTGCTGCACAGACCTAGTCCCACACATATCGCAGTGTGGGCTGGCCTGTGCTGCCCCTGGGCCCTTGGCTCTTCTGGGCCCCATACCCTTATTTGCCGGACCTCCGCCACGATCTCGCGCCGCTCCTCCGCCACAAACGTTCACCACACCTCCGCCACGATCTCTCGCCGCTGATCTCTCACCGCTCCTTCGCCACAAACATTCGGCGCACCTCCGCCACGATCTCGCGCCGCTCCTCCACCACAAAACATTCGCCACATCCCCGCCACGATCTCTCGCCGTTCCTCCGCCACAAATGTTTGCCACACCTCCGCCACGATCTCTCATCGCTCCTTCGCCACAAAATATTTGCCGCACTTCCACTACGAACTCTCGCCGCACCTCCGCACCAAACATTCGAAGCACCTCCGCCACAATCTCTCACCGCTCATCTCGTCACATCTCAGCCACGATCTCTCACCGCTCATCGCGTCACATCTCAGCCACGATCTCTCACCGCACCTCCACCTCAATCACTCGCCGCACCTCCGCCACGATCTCTTGCCGCTCATCCGCTCCGACCTTCCCGCTCCTCTGTTGTACCTGGGCCCCGCCGATCTTCCTGCCCATGCTCGAAACGGCAACCTGGGTCTTGATGATGTCACCCAGTCACCCACCTCAAAGTCGTCGCATCCTTGGAGCAGCTTGCGTTGGAAGGTGTAGTGGCATGGTTCCAGCTCTTTTATCCTCTCGACCTGCGGTGGAACCAGGCTTGCGAACAAGGCCCTTCCCATCCACGAGCTTTTCATGGATGATGGCATCGACATCATGGCCCTGATGGAAACATGGCTGAGGGACGATGACACCTTATCCTTAAATGAAGCCTCCCCGCCTGGGTGTACTGTCCACCATTTGCCCCGCTCAGACTGCCGTGGTGGCGCTGTGGCACGCATCAGCAAATCGCACCTCGGTCTGTCCCCTACTCCTCTGGCATTTTCTCCTCCTTTGAGCACTTCAGCTTATTCCACCCTTCTCACCCCTCATTTAAAAATCCCCATTCTCTCCCACCCACCCAACTACCATCAAAATGTTATTACCGATATTTCTTCACTGATTTCCTCCCTCAGCCTCTGCACCAAACAACTTCTCATCCTCAGTGATTTCAACCTCCATCTCAATTCATCATGCTCTCCCTCCTCTGAGTTCACTAGCCTCCTATCCTCCCTTAATCTCTCCCTCCATGTAGACTCCCCAACCCATATTCATGGCCACCCCCTCGACCTCGCCATCTCTCGTGGCCTCACTGACTTTAAGGCCATCTCTGACCACATTCTCGTATCGCTCTCCACCCACATCCCTCTTCCATCGCCCACTGCCCCAACCTCAACCATACCTCCTTCTGTGTCCACCCCTGGAAAAAACTCTCTCCCAAATCTTACAACTGCACTTAGGAGCTCCCAACTGTCCAGCCTTTGGCCCTCCTTTCACCATGACATTTCTGCAGCCGCTGATCTGCTCAACCACACCCTCCCCACCACCTTTGATGCCCGAGTCCCTATTAAAACCATTACTCTCTCTCACCCTGGCCATTCCCCCTGGTACAGCCCTCATCTTCATTCCCTCAAGTCCAAGGGACGCAGACTTGACTGGATGTGGCGGACAATTGGTTTAGCCATTCACCACCAGACCTGGCTGGACCACATAAAACATTATCGGGTCCTGCTCTCTTCTACAAAAACTGCTCACTATTGCAGGAACATTCTGGAATGCAAAAATAACCCCGGGCTACTATTCTCTACTGCTAACCATCTTCTTAAACCCCTCTCCTCTGTCTCCACCACACTCACCTCCAAAACAAATGCGAGGAGCTCATGGACTTTGTCTCAAAGATTGAGACCATCCGATCAGCTGCCTTTGCCAGGTCCCCTCCTTCCCCGAGTCCAAAGGGCCAAACTTCATCTGAGGCTCCCACCTGCCCTAGCCCTAAACTCGCATCTTTCTCTCGTTTCTCTTTGATCTCCCCTCTTGATCTCTCCAAGCACATCTTATCCATGAGACCCACTTCCTGCTCCCTTGGCCCTATTCCCACTAAACTACTGACCACCCAACTTCCTTTTTTAACCCATGTTAGCCGACATTGTTAACAGTTCTCTCTCCTCAGGTACTGTTCCCCTCTCCTTCAAATCTGCTGTCATCACCCCTCTCCTCAAAAAACCAACCCTTGACCCCACTGTGCTTGCTAGCTATCGCCCCATCTCCAACTTCCCTTTCCTGTCCAAAGTCCTTGAACGTGTTAGAATTATAGAAATTTACAGCACAGTAGGAGGCCATTTCGGCACATCGTGTTCGCGCCGGCCGACCAAGAGCTATCTAGCCTAATCCCACTTTCCAGCTCTTGGTACGTAGCCCTGTCGGTTATGGCACTTTAAGTGCATATCCAAGTACTTTTTAAATATGGTGAGGGTTTCTGCCTCTACTACCCTTTCAGCCAGTGAGTTCCAGACCCCACCTCCCTCTGGATGAAAAAATTTCTCCTCATATCGCCTCTAAATCTCCCCCCAATTACTTTATATCTATGCCCCTAGGTTGTAGACTCCTCTTCCAAGGGAAACAGGTCCTTCCTATCCACTCTACCTAGGCGCCTCATAATTTTATATACCTTAATCAGGTCTCCCCTCAGCCTCCTCTGTTCCAAAGAAAACAGACCAGCATCTCCAAACTTTCCTCTTAGTCAAAATTCTCCAGTCCAGGCAACATTCTTGCAAATCTCCTCTGCACCCTTTCCAGTGCAATCGCATCTTTCCTGTAATGTGGTGATTAGAACTGCACACAGTACTCCAACTGCAGCATAACCAGTGTTTTATTCAGTTCAAGCATAACCTCCTTGCTCTTGTATTCCATGCCTCGACTAATAAAGGCAAGTATTCCATATGCCTTCTTAACCACCTTATCTACCTGGCCTGCCACCTTCAGGGATCTGTGGATCTTTGTTCCTCTACACTATTCAGTGCCATATAATTTAATGTGTATTCCCTTGCATTGTGAGACCTCTCCAAATGCATTACCTCACACTTAGTCGGAATGAATTCCATTTGCCACTGTTCTGCCCACCTGACTAGTACATCGATATCTTCCTGCAGTCCGCAGCTTTCTTCTTCATTATCAACCACACAGCCCTATTTTAGTGTAATCTGCAAACTTCTTAATTATATGCCCAACATTTAAGTCCAAGTCATTGATGTATATCACAAAATACAAGGAACTCCCCATTGAGCCCTGCGGAACCCCACTGAATACAGCCTTCCAGTCACAAAAACATCCATCAACCATCACCCTTTGCTTCCTGCCTCTGAGCCAATTTTGGATCCACTTGTCACTTTGCCCTGGATCCCATGGACTATTACTTTCGTGACCAAAAGCTTTGCTAAAATCCATATACAGTACATCATGCACACTGCCCTTATCGACCCTCCTGGTTACCTCCTTGAAAATTTCAATCAAGTTAGAAGATAAGAACATAAGAAATAGGACCAGGAGTAGGCCATATGGCCTCTCGAGCCTACTCCACCATTCAATAAGATCATGGCTGATCTGATCACGGACTCAGCTCCACTTCCCTGCCCGCTCCCCATAACACCTTATCCCCTTATCGTTTAAGAAACTATATTTCTGTCTTAAATTTATTCAATGTTCCAGCTTCCATAGCTCTCTGAGGCAGCGAATGCCACAGATTTACAACCCTCTAAGAGAAGAAATTTCTCCTCATCTCTGTTTTAAATGGGCGGTCCCTTATTCTAAGATCGCGCCCTCTAGTTCTAGTCTCCCCCATCAGTGGAAACATCCTCTCTGCATCCACCTTGTCAAGCCCCTCATAATCTTATACGTTTCGATAAGATCACCTGTCATTCTTCTGAATTCCAATGAGTAGAGGCTACTCAACCTTTCCTCATAAGACAATCCCCTCTTCCCCGGAATCAACCTAGTGAACCTTCTCTGAACTGCCTCCAAAGCAAATATATCCTTTCGTAAATATGGAAACCAAAACTGCATGCAGTATTCCAGGTGTGGCCTCACCAATACCTTGTATAGCTGCAGCAAGACTTCCCTGCTTTTATACTCCATCCCCTTTGCAATAAAGGCAAAGATACCATTGGCCTTCCTGGTCACTTGCTGCACTTGCATAAAATCCTTTTATGTTTTGTTTCTGCAGCACTTTGCAATCTTTCTCCATTTAAATAATAACTTGCTCTTTGATTCTTTCTGCCAAAGTGCATGACCTCACACTTTCCAACATTATATTCCATCTGCCAAATGTTTGCCCACTCACTTAGCCTGTCTATGTCCTTTTGCAGATTTTTTGTGTCCTCCTCACACATTGCTTTTCCTCCCATCTTTGTATCGTCAGCAAACTTGGCTACGTTACACTCAGTCCCTTCTTCCAAGTCGTTAATATAGATTGTAAATAGTTGGGGTCCCAGCACTGATCCCTGCGGCACCCCACTAGTTACTGGTTGCCAACTAGAGAATGAACCATTTATCCCGACTCTCTGTTCTCTGTTAGTGAGACATGACCTTCCCTTGACAAATCCATGCTGATGTCCTTGATTAATCCATATCTTTCCAAAGAAGATTTATCCTGTCCCTCAGGATTTTTCCAATAATTTTACCACCATCGAAGTTAGGCTGGCTGACCTGTAATTACTCGGTCTGTCCCTATCTCCATTTTTAAACAAGGTACAACATTACCAGTCCTCTGGCACCACACTTGTAGTCAGAGAGGAGTGGAAAATGATGGTCAGGACCTTCTGCTATTTCCTCTTTTGCTTTTCTCAACAGCCTGGGATACATTTCATCCAAGCCTGGGGATTTATCCACTTTCAAAGCTGCTAAGCACCTTAATGCTTCCTCTCCCACTATGTTTATCTCATCTAATATTTCACACTCCTCCTCCCTCATTGCAAAGTCTGCATCGCGCCGCTCTTTTGTGACAACAGATGCAAAGAATGGAGAATCTTAGTTATGAGGACAGATTGAATAGGCTGGTTTTGTTCTCATTGGAACAGAGGAGGTTGAGAGGAGACCTCATTGAGGTGTACAACATATTGAGGGGCCTGGACATAGTGGATAGTAAGGGTCTATTTCCATTGGTGGAGGGGTCTATAATGAGGGGGCATAGTTTTAAGGTGGTTGGTGGAAGGTTTAGAGGGGATTTGAGGGGGGGCTTCTTTACGCAGAGGGTTGTGGGAATCTGGATCTCGCTGCCTGGAAAAGTGATGGATGCAGAAACCTTCACCACTTTTAAGGGATGGTTGGATGGGCACTTAAAGTACAGTAACCTGCAAGGTTACGGACCTAGAGCTGGTAATTGGGATTAGACTGAATGACCTTTTGTTGGACAGAGCAGATATAATGGTAAGTACGGCAGGGAATAGAATATGGCCAGGGTGCTCTCCTGGACTAGTTTCGATCACCTGGATGGGTCGGAGAGGAATTTTCCCAGATTTTTTCTCCCTAAATTGGCCTGGGTTTTTATCTGTTTTTTGCCTCTCCCAGGAGATCACAAGGCTCCGGTTTGGATGGAGTGTAGAATGTTTTAGCATAAGGGGTGTCGCAGTTGTGTGAGGCGGACTGGTTGGGCTGGGTGCTCTTTGCCTTTCCGTCATTGTTCATAGGTTAATATGTAACCTTTAGGGCTGCTGACCGAGGGCCATGCGGTTCTTTGACGGCCGGCGCGGACACAATGGGCTGAAATAGCCTCCTTCTGCGCTGTAAATTTCTATATTTCTATGTTTCTATTCATTAAGTATCATACCCACGTCTTCTGCCTCCACACACAGACTTCGTTCATGGTCTCTAATAGGCTCAACTCTTTCTCTAGTTATCCTCTTACTCTTAATGTATTTATAAAACATCTTTGGGTTTTTCCTGATTTTACTTGCGAACATTCTTTCATGCTCTCTCTTTGTTTTCCTGACCGCCTCCCAAATAGAAACATAGAAACATAGAAAATAGGTGCAGGAGTAGGCCATTCGGCCCTTCTAGCCTGCACCGCCATTCAATGAGTTCATGGCTGAACATTCAACTTCAGTACCCCATTCCTGCTTTCTCGCCATACCCCTTGATCCCCCTAGCAGTAAGGACCTCATCTAACTCCTTTTTGAATATATTTAGTGAATTGGCCTCAACAACTTTCTGTGGTAGAGAATTCCACAGGTTCACCACTCTCTGGGTGAAGAAGTTCCTCCGCATCTCGGTCCTAAATGGCTTACCCCTTATCCTTAGACTGTGACCCCTGGTTCTGGACTTCCCCAACATTGGGAACATTCTTCCTGCATCTAACCTGTCTAACCCCGTCAGAATTTTATATGTTTCGATGAGGTCCCCTCTCATTCTTCTGAACTCCAGTGAATACAAGCCCAGTTGATCCAGTCTTTCTTGATAGGTCAGTCCCGCCATCCCGGGAATCAGTCTGGTGAACCTTCGCTGCACTCCCTCAATAGCAAGAATGTCCTTCCTCAGGTTAGGAGACCAAAACTGTACACAATACTCCAGGTGTGGCCTCACCAAGGCCCTGTACAACTGTAGCAACACCTCCCTGCCCCTGTACTCAAATCCCCTTGCTATGAAGGCCAACATGCCATTTGCTTTCTTAACCGCCTGCTGCACCTGCATGCCAACCTTCAATGACTGATGTACCATGACACCCAGGTCTCTTTGCACCTCCCCTTTTCCTAATCTGTCACCATTCAGATAATAGTCTGTCTCTCTGTTTTTACCACCAAAGTGGATAACCTCACATTTATCCACATTATACTTCATCTGCCATGCATTTGCCCACTCACCTAACCTATCCAAGTCGCTCTGCAGCCTCACAGCATCCTCCTCGCAGCTCACACTGCCACCCAACTTAGTGTCATCCGCAAATTTGGAGATACTACATTTAATCCCCTCATCTAAATCATTAATGTACAGTGTAAACAGCTGGGGCCCCAGCACAGAACCTTGCGGTACCCCACTAGTCACTGCCTGCCATTCTGAAAAGTACCCATTTACTCCTACTCTTTGCTTCCTGTCTGACAACCAGTTCTCAATCCATGTCAGTACACTACCCCCAATCCCATGTGCTCTAACTTTGCACATCAATCTCTTGTGTGGGACCTTGTCGAACGCCTTCTGAAAGTCCAAATATACCACATCAACTGGTTCTCCCTTATCCACTCTACTGGAAACATCCTCAAAAAATTCCAGAAGATTTGTCAAGCATGATTTCCCTTTCACAAATCCATGCTGACTTGGACCTATCATGTCACCTCTTTCCAAATGCACTGCTATGACATCCTTAATAATTGATTCCATCATTTTACCCACTACCGATGTCAGGCTGACCGGTCTATAATTCCCTGTTTTCTCTCTCCCTCCTTTTTTAAAAAGTGGGGTTACATTGGCTACCCTCCACTCCATAGGAACTGATCCAGAGTCAATGGAATGTTGGAAAATGACTGTCAACGCATCCACTATTTCCAAGGCCACCTCCTTAAGTACTCTGGGATGCAGTCCATCAGGCCCTGGGGATTTATCGGCCTTCAATCCCATCAATTTCCCCAACACAATTTCCCGGCTAATAAGGATTTCCCTCAGTTCCTCCTCCTTACTAGACCCCCCGACCCCTTTTATAACCGGAAGGTTGTTCGTGTCCTCCTTCGTGAATACCGAACCAAAGTACTTGTTCAATTGGTCCGCCATTTCTTTGTTCCCCGTTATGACTTCCCCTGATTCTGACTGCAGGGGACCTACATTTGTCTTTACTAACCTTTTTCTCTTTACATATCTATAGAAACTTTTGCAATCCGTCTTAATGTTCCCTGCAAGCTTCTTCTCATACTTCATTTTCCCTGCCCTAATCAAACCCTTTGTCCTCCTCTGCTGAGTTCTAAATTTCTCCCAGTCCCCAGGTTCGCTGCTATTTCTGGCCAATTTGTATGCCACTTCCTTGGCTTTAATACTATCCCTGATTTCCCTTGATAGCCACGGTTGAGCCATCTTCCCTTTTTTATTTCTATGCCAGACAGGAATGTACAATTGTTGTAGTTCATCCATGCGGTCTCTAAATGTCTGCCATTGCCCATCCACAGTCAACCCCTTAAGTATCATTCGCCAATCCATCTCAGCCAATTCACGCCTCATACCTTCAAAGTTACCCTTCTTTAAGTTCTGGACCATGGTCTCTGAATTAACTGTTTCATTCTCCATCCTAATGCAGAATTCCACCATATTATGGTCACTCTTCCCCAAGGGGCCTCGCACAACGAGATTGCTAATTAATCCTTTCTCATTACATAACACCCAGTCTAAGATGGCCTCCCCCCTAGTTGGTTCCTCGACATATTGGTCTAAAAAACCATCCCTTATGCACTCCAGAAAATCCTCCTCCACCGTATTGCTTCCAGTTTGGTTAGCCCAATCTATGTGCATATTAAAGTCACCCATTATAACTGCTGCACCTTTATTGCACGCACCCCTAATTTCCTGTTTGATGCCCTCCCCAACATCACTACTACTGTTTGGAGGTCTGTACACAACTCCCACTAACGTTTTTTGCCCTTTGGTGTTCTGCAGCTCTACCCATATAGATTCCACATCATCCAAGCTAATGTCCTTCCTAACTATTGCCTTAATCTCCTCCTTAACCAGCAATGCTACCCCACCTCCTTTTCCTTTTATTCTATCCTTCCTGAATGTTGAATACCCCTGGATGTTGAGTTCCCAGCCCTGCTCATCCTGGAGCCACGTCTCCGTAATCCCAATCACATCATATTTGTTAACATCTATTTGCACAGTTAATTCATCCACCTTATTGCGGATACTCCTTGCATTAAGACACAAAGCCTTTAGGCTTGTTTTTTTAACACCCTCTGTCCTTTTAGAATTTTGCTGTACAATGGCCCTTTTTGTTCTTTGCCTTGGGTTTCTCTGCCCTCCACTTTTCCTCATCTCCTTTCTGTCTTTTGTTTTTGCCTCCTTTTTGTTTCCCTCTATCTCCCTGCATTGGTTCCCATCCCCCTGCCATATTAGTTTAACTCCTCCCCAACAGCACTAGCAAACACTCCCCCGAGGACATTGGTTCCGATTCTGCCCAGGTGCAGACCGTCCGGATTGTACTGTGACCATCTTTCCCGGAACTCAATGTTTGAATCCCTTCAATCTGGTTTTCGCCCCTGCCACAGTACGGAAACGACTCTCATCAAAGTCACAAATGACATCCTTTGTGAGTGTGACAAAGGTAAACTATCCCTCCTCGTCCTCATGAACCTATTTGCAGCCTTTCACTGAGTTGCCCATTCCATCCTCCTCCAACATCTCTCCGCCAATGTCCAGCTAGGTGGGACTACACTCGCCTGGTTCCATTCTTATCTATCTAATCGTAACCAGAAAATCTCCTGCAACGGCTTCTCTTTCCACTCCCGCATCATTACCTCTGGTGTCCCCCAAGTATCCGTCCTTGGCCTCCTCGTATTTCTCATCTATATGCTGCCCCTTGACGATATCTGAAAACACGGAGTCAATTTTCACATGTTCACTGACGACACCCAGCTCTAACTCGCCACCTCTTCTCTCGACCCCTGCTTGGTATCTAAAGTGTCAGATTGCTTGTATGACATCCAGTACTGGATGAGCAGAAATTTTCTCAAATTAAATATTGGGAAGATCAAAGCCATTGTCTTTGGTCCCCGCCACAAACTGCATTCTCTAGCCACTGACTCCATCCTTCTCCCTAGCATCTATCTGCGGCTAAATCAGACTGTTCACAACCTAGGTGTCATATTTGACCCTGAAATGAGCTTCTGGCCACATATCCGCGGCATAACTAAAACCACCTATTTCCACCTCCGTAACATTGCCCGCCTCTGCCCCTGCCTCAGCTTTTCCGCTGCTGAAACCCTCATTCATGCCCCTGTTACCTCTAGACTTGACTACTCCAATGCACTCCTGGCAGGCCTCCCACATTCTACACTACGTAAACTTGAGGTCATCCAAAACTCAACAGCCTGTGTCCTAACTCACACCAAGTCATGATCACCCATCACCCCTGTGCTCGCTGACTGACCTACATTGGCTCCTAGTTAAACAACACCTCGATTTCAAAATTCTCATCCTTGTTTACAAATCCCTCCATGGCCTCGCCCCTCCTTATCACTAATCTCCTTCAGCCTCATAACCCTACGAGATGTCTGCGCTCTTCAAAGTCTGCCCTCTTGCGCATCCCTGATTATAACTGCTTAACCATTGGTGGCCGTGCCTTCAGCTGCTTGGTCCCTAAGCTCGGGAACTCTCTGCCTCTCTACCTCTCTTTCCTCCTTTAAGACGCTCATTAAAACCTACCTCTTCAACAAGCTTTTGGTCATCTGCCATAATTTCTTATGTGGTTCAGTGTCAAATTTATCTGTTTTGTCTTATAACACTGCTGTAAAGGCGCTATATAAATAAAAGTTGTTCTTGTTGTTGAAAAGTATGTTTAAGAGCACTGTGTAGACCACTCTCAATGTGCAGTACATTTGACTCTGGAGACTGCAATCTCCCAGATGCTGCTTCACAGCTTGAAAGAACTTACCTCAAGCTGCGTCCCTTCCAGAATTTGGCAGAGTCAGGTCTCAGATTGCAACATGAGCAATACACATCTGAGAATCTATTAAAACCAGGGAGAATTCCTCTTTTTACAGGTCAGAATTGCGAAGAAATAGCTTTCTACCAATTCATCAACCAGGATGAATCTGGAAATGTATTCGGTGGAAATCAATTTTTTTTTTTAAATTTTAACAGCCTCTTTCAATACTAGGAATGGACTGACACTTGCTGAAGTATATACTCTTCACAGCAGTAATGTTGAGCCAGGTCAACTTGACATTTTTTGGGGAATTGCACAGTCTGGGTTGTGATGCAAATTTGTCACATCAGTGACCTCAACATGACACATAATGCTAACAGTGGTGGTGGTATCACAGATATAATTCATGTGCATTTCTGGACCTGATTCTTAGTAAGAAAACAATGGAAAATATCAATGTTTTTTTCTCAAATTTGGGAGCAATTGTGTTTTTTTAATTGATTCACTATCCAAAAATAATATAGGAATGTATTGGTGAAAATGGATTTTAAGCAATTCTTTACAGTGATTATTGTGCTTTGAGCGTAAAAGCACAAAAATACTTTCATATCCTCAGGACATCCCAAAGCACTTCGCAACCAATGAATTGTGGTTATTTGGCAAACATGGAAGCTAGTTTGGGCACAGCAAGGTCCTATAAACAGCAATGAGATAAATGACCAGATAATCACTGCAGGAGTTCCTCAGGGCAGTGTTCTCAGCCGAACCATCTTCAGCTGCTTCATCAATGACCTTCCCTCCATCATAAGGTCAGAAGTGGGGATGTTCGCTGATGATTGCACAGTGTTCAGTTCCATTCGCAACTCCTCAGACAATGAAGCAGTCCATGCCCACATGCAGCAAGAACTAGATGACATTCAGACTTGGGCTGATAAGTGGCAAGTAACATTTGCACCACACAAGTGCTAGGCAATGACAATTTCCATCAAGAGCAAGTCTAACCATCGCCCCTTGACATTCAATGGCATTACCATCATCGAATCCCACACCATCAATATGCTGGGGAGTATCATTGACCAGAAACGTAACTGGACCAGTCATATAAATACTATGGCTACAAGAACAGGTGAGAGGCTGGGTATTCTGTGGCGAGTGTCTCACCTCCTGACTCCCCAAAGCCTTTCCACCATCTACAAGGCACAAGTCAGGAGTATGATGGAATACTCTCCACTTGCCTGGATGATTGAAGCTCCAACAATATTCAAGAAGCTCGACACTATCCAGGACAAAGCAACCCACTTGAGTCTCACCCCATTCACCACCTTAAATATTAATTCCTTCCACCACCAGTGCACCGTGGCTGCAATTTGTACCATCTACAAGATGCACTGCAGCAACTGGCCAAGGCTTCTTTGACAGCATCTCCCAAACCCATGACTTCTATCACCTAGAAGGACAAGGGCAGCAGGCGCATGGGAACAGCATCACCTCCAAGTTACACACCATCCTGTCTTGGAAATATATTGCCGTTCCTTCATCTTCACTGGGGCAAAATCCTGGAACTCCCTACCAAACACCACACGGACTGCAGCAGTTCAAAAAGACGGCTCCACACCACCTTCTCAATTGTAATTAGGGATGGGCAATAAATGCTGACCTTGTCAGTGATGCCCACATACCGTGAATGAATTAAAAAATAATTGTTCAGTTAAGTCTCTGGTCCGGGACTCTGGTCCGGAAATATCCGTGGTTCGGCATTAGTTGGGTCTGAGGGATAGGAGGGTTTATACGTAGTTGTGGGAAATGATCCGCAAGCGTTCTGCGCATTTGCTTCTAATTTGAGCTAACAGCGATTTAAGTTCAATAAATCCCGACAGCTGTTTGAAGGGTGCTTAATGGGCTGAATTTTTTAAATCATTGAGTTGGTTTGAACTTTCTGAAAGATGGGTTAGGCTAATTACTTCCTAAAGTTAGCAAGACTACAAGAGTACAGGTTGGACCTCTCTGGTCCGGGACTCTCTGGTCCGGAAACATCCATGGTTCGGCATTAGTTGGGTCTGAGCGAGAGGAGGGTTTATACGCAGTTGTGGGAAACGATCCGCAAGCGTTCTGCGCATGAGCAGAAAACCACTGCACAGCATTTAGTCTTTCTCTGGAAACACTCCATTAAAAAAAAGAGCACCAAGCTTGTGCATTAACCACTGCTGGGGGCGGCTGTCGGTCAGTGAGTGTGCACGGCGATTGGCTGGAACAGCTGTCAGTCAGTGAGTGTGTGCGGCGATTAACTGGAACGGCAGGCAGTCAGTGAGTGTGTGCGCCGATTGGCTGGAGCGGCTGTCAATCAGTGAGTGTGTTCGCGGGTACTGAGGGAACCTCCCACAAGCTTCCAGCACGCACACACACGCAGGAGCCCGGGCGCTGTCAACAGATACTGGTAAGACTAGGGCTAGGTGTTACCTCCCGTGGTCCAGAAAAGTCTCTGTTTCAGCACCGGTCAGATCCCGAGGGTGCGGGACCACCGAGGTCCAACCTGTACTGCATATACAAAAGGTAACTACAAAATAGCAGCTTAGGATATAAGATAGTGACGATTTATTTTTGTTTTTAGAAGCTGGTTAGTGTGTCTTTTTTTCTAATGCTTGTTGTACATTTGCTTGTTCCCCTTTTCTTCAAGATATCGTGTGAATAATAAATAAATACAAGAATAATGTTCTCTGGTGGTGTTGTTTCAGGGACGGATGTTGGCCAGGCCACCGGGGAACTCTTTGCTCTTTTGCCAATATTGCCATGGAACCTTTACAGCCACTTAAGAAGGCAGGCAAGAGCACAGTTTAACATTTCTCTGAGTAACAGCACCTCAGAGGCTAGATTGCTACCACTCATCAAAAATGTTTCATCTGCAGCTTGACTTCAATAATTGTCTTGCTGGCCTCCTGAGTGAATCCTTTGTTAACTCAAACTTGTGCAACATTCTACAGCCTGCATTTTGTTGTTTACCAAGCCCTGTTCCCCCATGACCCCTGTCCTTGTTGACATTCCTGTCTCCAATGTGTTGAATCCAAAATTGATTTACAAATCCATCCATTGGCATGTCTCACTCTACCTCTGCAATCTCCTCCAGCTTTATGTATCAACACATGTCCACTTTAGCCTACTTTGCATCTTCACCCGCCAACTCCAGTGGTAGACCTTTCAGCAGTCGTAGCCCTACACTTTGGAAGTCTCTCAATAAACTCTTCCACTTAACTACCTTTCCTCCACCTTAAAATGTTTATTTAAAATTTATTTTGACTATGCCTTTGCACACTTTTCAATCCTTCTCAATATCTGATTTTGTGTCTGTGAAATACCTTGGGACATGTGCCATGTTAAAGCACTATGTGAGTGTAGCTTGTTGCTGCTCAAGTGGAGAGGGACTTAACTCACTGTAATGATAGCAAATGGTAACAAATCTGAGAACAAATAGCCATCAGACTGGGGAAATATTAATGTGTACATGTGAAATAAAACATTTCAACAGGTCCATTATACATTAAAGGGGCCAGGTAATCCAGACTGAAGTGGTTATTTCTAAATTATGCAAGTAATGAGAGGAGCTGGCTGACTTCCTTGTGTAGGAGAAGCCTTCATCACCAGATAGCTCCTAGGGCAAGTGCAGAGCTAATTAACACTGGCCAAATAGAGGATGGTACAACAAGCCAGATTTTGCTGCAAAGTTATCATAGAAAACAATCACAATATTGTTATATATCAACCTTCTTATAAATAATCTACATTTTGAAACCAACTAGGATCTCAGATTTTCTGCACACAATTGTTACATTCCAATTCAAAATGTCATAGAAACATAGAAAATAGGTGCAGGAGTAGGCCATTTGGCCCTTCGAGCCTGCATCGCCATTCAATGAGTTCATGGCTGAACATGCAACTTCAGTACCCCACTCCTGCTTTCTCGCCATACCCTTGATCCCCCTAGTAGTAAGGACTACATCTAACTCCTTAGTGAATTGGCCTCAACAACTTCCTGTGGTTCACCACTCTCTGGGTAAAGAAGTTTCTCCTCATCTCGGTCCTAAATGCGTACCCCTTATCCTTAGACTGTGACCCCTGGTTCTGGACTTCCCCAACATTGGGAACATTCTTCCTGCATCTAACCTGTCTAAACCCATCAGAATTTTAAACGGTTCTATGAGATCCCCTCTCATTCTTCTGAACTCCAGTGAATACAAGCCCAGTTGATTCAGTCTTTCTTGATATGTCAGTCCCGCCATCCCGTGAATCAGTCTGGTGAACCTTCGCTGCACTCCCTCAATAGCAAGAATGTCCTTTCCAAAAATGTCAAACTTGACCTACTTGTCATCAATGCCGTTCTGGTAATGGATATGCAGAAGTTTGTCTTTGATCCAGTTCACTTTTTGAGCAGCCTCTTTCCCAGCTTCACCGTGAAGACAGTACTTTTTCTATAGCTGGGCCAAGCCCATCATTTCTTTTCTTTTTTTTATAAACCTTGGGTATTGGTGTAAGTTAGCAACTGCAATTAAATAGGTAAATGATCTTTATTATCTAAGGAATACTAATTAATTAAATCAGCTGTTGCTGAGTGTAGTGTATGAAATGACACATTGTACTGTGAGCCAGTGACTAGGAGTAACCTGGTCAGTCTTTAATGGCTTCCAGAAGTGAAGATACAAAGGTGAAGTTCAGGTTATATACCGGGCCCAGCACGAGTATGCCTATGACCCTAGGACCTACGATGGTAGTGCCCCCTGGTGGTGGGCAGACATTATGTACATACATTACATCAGTCCCCCCAGTTCTTGGCACTAGTCCATATTTCAAGTTCAGACGTTCGGGAGCCCTTCGCTCCCTGGTTGACTGTCTCAGTACAATCCTAGTGCTTTCCGAGTCTCTCACAACTTGGGGCTGGGCGTTGACCACAGTGGGTTCCTCTGACGGCTGGACATGAGTTGGTTGGTGGTCTAAGCTCGCAATGTCTTCTTCCAACTGTTCCGGTTCATCAGTGTGTCTTAGCTTGATTTGATCAATGTGTTTCCTGCACATCTGCCCATTCTTGAGCTTAACCATATAAACCCTGTTCCCCTCCTTATCTGTAACATTGCCTGGGAGCCACTTGAGCTCTTGATCATGGTTAAGTACATACACTGGGTCATTTACAGATTTGTCGTGTGACACTGCGGCAAGGTCGTGATACCACTGCTGACGTTGACGTCAAGTTTCGACATGATCATTAAGGTCAGGATGGACTAGAGAGAGCCTGGTTTTGAGGCCTCTCCATCAATAGTTCCGCTGGCGGAACCCCGGTGAGCATGTGTGGCCTTGTCCTATAACTGAGCAGTATGCATGACAGGCGTGTCTGCAAGGAACTGTGAGCTACGCGTTTCAGGCTCTGCTTGATGGTTTGAACTGCCCGCTCCGATTGAACATTGGACGCGGGTTTGAACGGGGCTGAACTCACGTGTTTTATGCGCTGCATTTCATGAACTCTTGAAACTCCAGGCTCGTGAAACACGGACCGTTGTCGCTGACAACGATGTCTGACAGACCATGTGTGGCAAACATGGCTCTCAGGTTCTCAATGGTAGCAGTGGAAGTGCTGGATGACATAATCACACATTCTATCCATTTGGAGTATACCTCCACCACCACAAAAAACAATTTACCGAGGAAGGGGCCCGCAAAGTCGATGTGGATTCTAGACTATGGTTTGGATGGCCATGACCACAGACTGAGCGGAGCTTCCTTTGGGACATTGCTTAACAGCATGCAAGTGCTGCACTGATGCACGCATGACTCTAAGTTCGAGTCAATGCCAGGCCACAAAGCATGGGACCTGGCGATGGCCTTCATCATGACAATACCAGGATGTGTACTATGTAACTTTCGTACAAATCTCGCCCTGCCTTTCTTGGGCATTACAACACGATTACCCCACAGTAAACAGTCGGACTGGATGGAAAGCTCATCTTTGTGATGGCTGTACGGTTTGATTTCATCATCCATTTCCTTGGGGATGGTCAACCAGTCCCCGTTAAAAACACAACGTTTTACAACCGATAGGGTCAGATCCTGGCAGGTCCAGGTCTTAACTTGTTGAGTAGTGACAGGTGACCCTTCACTCTCAAAGGCATACATGACTATGAGTAGCTCTGCGGGCATTAGCGTTTGCAACACCAGTGTGAGCAATGGTAACTGGCTCAATGAATCAGCGCAGTTGTCAGTGCCTGGTCTATGGCGAATGACATAATCGTAGGCAGATAATGTCAGCGCCCACCTCTGGATGCGGGGTGACACGTTGGTATTGATACCTTTATGTTCCGAGAATAACGATATAAGCGGCTTGTGATCGGTTTCCAGCTTGAAGCGAAGCCCAAACAGGTACTGGTGCATTTTTTTAATGCCATAAACACATGCTAAAGCCTCTTTCTCTACCATGGCATAGGCTCTTTCTGCCTTGGACAGGCTTCGAGACACGTATGCAACTGGTTGTAGTTTGCCTGACTCATTGGCATGCTGGAGTACGCAACCAACCCCATAGGACGATGCATCACAGGTCAAAACTAGACACTTGCATGGGTCATACAGTACCAGTAGCTTTTGGGAACACAACAGATTTCTAGCCTTCACAAAGAGTCTGCCTTGAAGTTCACCCCACACCCAGTCATCTCCTTTCCTAAGCAGCTTGTGCAAAGGCTCTAATACTGTGCTCAATTTGGGTAAGAAGTTACTGAAGTAGTTGAGAAGACCCAGGAACGAACGCAGCTCCATCACATTCCGGGGCCTTGGCGCAGTTTTGATTGCCTCTGTTTTCGTGTCTGTAGGCCTGATTCTGTCTGCAGCAATCTTTCGTCCAAGGAATTCGACCTCTAGTGCAATGATAATGCTCTTCAAACATTTTAGCCTGAGTCCCACTTTGTCCAGACAACGCAGAACCTCTTCCAGATTGTGCAGATGCTCGGCGGTGTCACGACCTGTGACGAGGATGTCGTCTTGGAATACCACGGTCCTGGGGACGGATTTCAATAGGCTCTCCATGTTTCTCTGAAATATGGCTGCTGCCGAACGAATGCCAAAAGAGCATCTGTTGTAAATAAACAGTCCTTTGCGCGTGTCGATGCACGTAAGTTTCTTTGATGATTCAACCAGTTCCTGTGTCATGTAAGCCGACGTTAGATCCAATTTGGTGAATGATTTTCCCCCGGCTAGCATTGCAAACAGGTCATCAGCTTTCGGTAGTGGGTACTGATCTTGTTTCGAAACTCGGTTGATCGTGACTCTGTAGTCTCCACAAATCCTAACCGTGCCATCATTCTTTAACACCGGAACAATGGGACTGGCCCATTCATTAAATTCGACCGGTGAGGTGACCCCCTCGCATTGTAGCCTGTCCAATTCGAGCTCGACCTTTTCTCTCATCATGTGTGGGGCCGCCCTGGCTTTGTGATGGATGGGCTTTGCGTCTGGGCCTAGGTGAATCTGCACCATGGCTCCCCTGAAGCAGCCAATTCCCGGTTCAAACAGTGAGGGAAATTTGCTCAGTACTTGAGCACACAAATCACCATCCGCTGATGACAAAACTTTGATATCGTACGATTTCCATTTTATTTTCTCGAACCAACTCCTGCCAAATAACGATGGGCCGTTGCCTGGGATAATCCATAATAGTAGATCATGAACCGCTCCCTCATACAACACTCTTACTGCTGCACTACCGATCACTGGTATGAGCTTTTTGGTGTAGGTACGCAACTTCGCATTTATTGGACTCAGCTTGTGTCCCTCTGCCTTGGTCTCCCACAGATTTTTGAAAGTCCTCTGGCTCATTATCGATTGACTCACACACATGTCGAATTCCATGGATACCGGCACGCCATTTAAGTTTACCTCCATCATTATCGGTTGGCTCTGTGTTGGAAACGCATGTATGCTATACACTTCCTCCTCGGAGCTCTCTAATGTCTTGGGCTGCATTGGTAAATCCACGCTGAATTGATCATCATCCGCGTGGTGTGTCGCAGCTCGCTTGCTCTGCTGTGGACACGTCCGCTGAAGATGCCCCGTCTTCACACACCCTCTGCATACATACTTCCTGAAGCGGCACTGATGGGGGTCGGTGATTGGCCCCCGCAACGCTAACACATTGAGCTCAGATTTGCGCCCGATGACGGGCTTTGAGCGCCTCCCGTTCTTGCATACGCAGTTGAGTAGGCCCTCGATGGCGAACTTTGAGTGGTTCCCGTTCTCGCATCTGCAGTCAAGTAGGCCCTGCCATGTGCAGCTCTGCCGGCGGGCGATACAATTTTGTACACAGTACTCGCTGTGGAGTTCCTGTTTTGTCACAATATCTGCTTTGTGCTTTTCTGCGTGGACATGCAAGCCTGGGCGATGGTGGTGACCTTGCTGAGGTCCCGCGTCTCCGCAGCCAGCAGCTTACTTAAGGTCACCTCGTGGTTGACCCCGATCACGAAAAAGTCACGCAGCATGTCTTCCAGCTCAGGCCCAACTTTGCAAGGCCCTGCAAGACGTCTCAGGTCGGCAACAAATGCCGCTACATCCTGGCCTTCTGGACGAACGTGTGTATTGAAGCGATATCTGGATATGCAGATCCCTTCCGTGGGTCTAAGGTGTTCCTAAATTAGAGCACACAGTTCTTTGTAATCCTTTTCTGCAGGAAGAGTGGGTGAGAGCAGATTCTTGATGAGTGCATAGATTGTGAGGCCACAGACGGTGAGAAGAACTGCCCTGCGCTTCTCTGTATCCTCGTCTTTGTTTAGATCATTTGCCACAAAATACTGGTCAAAACGATCCGTGAAATCTTCCCAATCCTCTCCCTCATTGAAGCTCTCAAGAATTCCAACAGTACTCAATCGTGCTGGGCTCGCCATACTTTTGCGTGGGTTTGTATTTGCCTCCTCGCCAGTTGTAGTGTATGAAATGATACAATGAACTCCGTACTGTGAGTCAGTGACTAGGTGTAACCTGGTCAGTTTTAATGGCTTCCAGAAATGAGGATACAAAGGTGAAGTTCAGGTTATATACCGGGCCCAGCACGAGTGTGCTTTTGATCCTAGGACCCTGATGGTGGGTACCGGCTGGGTATGTCTTGCTAAGGTTTAGAGTTTATTTTTGCTTGATAGTTCTGAGTCTAACTAGAGGGATAGCAGGACAGCTCAGTCCCATGGATTGCACATGGACTGCGCAGCCGGGACGACTGTTTTGGAGCTTGAGCGGCGGCTGGAGTCCCTGCAGTGCATCCGTGAGACTGAGAGCTATGTGGATAGCACATTTCTAGAGGTGGTCACCCCAAAACTTAGGAGTGTGCAGGTAGAGAGGGAGTGGGTGACCACCGGACAGAAGAGGAGGACTCAGCAGGTGATGCAGGAGTCTCCTGAGTCCACCTCGCTCTCCAACTGGTACTCTGTTCTGAGTAATGGTGCCTCTGGGGAGTGCAGCCAGAGCCAAATCCTCAGCACCAAGGGTGTCTCAGCTGCACAGTGGGGGAGTTTGAAGGACAAAGGAAACAAGCGGGGAAAAAAGGGTAAAAAAAATACAAATTTAAAAGCTCTTTATCTAAATGCACGTAGAATTCGTAACAAAATAAATGAGTTAACGGCACAAATAGATAGAAAATGGGTGTGCTCTGATAGCCATTACAGAGACGGGGTTGCAAGGTGACCAGGACTGGGAACAAAATATTTGGGGGTATTTGACAACTCGAAAAGGAGGTGGGGTAGCTCTGTTGATAAAGGATGGAATCAATGCAATCGTGAGAAATGATATTGGCTCAAATGATAAGGGTGTTGAAACAGTTATGGTGGAGATAAGGAATAATAAGGGGAAAAGTCACTGGTGGATGTAATGTATAGGCCCCCTAAGAGTAGCAACTCTGTTGGTCGGAGTATAAATCAAGAAATAAAGAGGGCTTGTAAAAAGGGAACAGCAATAAGCATGGGTGATTTTTAACCTTTGGAAAGAAGTGACATGATAGGTCCAAGTCAACATGGATTTGTGAAAGGGAAATCATGCTTGACAAATCTTCTAGAATTTTTTGAGGATGTCTCCAGTAGAGTGGACAAGGGAGAACCAGTTGATGTGGTATATTTGGACTTTCAGAAGGCTTTCGACAAGGTCCCACACAAGAGATTAATGTGCAAAGTTAAAGCACATGGGATTGGGGGTAGTGTGCTGACATAGATTGAGAACTGGTTGTCAGACAGGAAGCAAAGAGTAGGAGTAAATGGGTACTTTTCAGAATGACAGGCGGTGACTAGTAAATGGGTACCGCAAGGTTCTGTGCTGGGGCCCCAGCTGTTTATACTGTACATTAATGATTTAGACGAGGGGATTAAATGTAGTATCTCCAAATTTGCGGATGACACTAAGTTAGGTGGCAGTGTGAGCTGCGAGGAGGATGCTATGAGGCTGCAGAGCGACTTGGATAGGTTAGGTGAGTGGGCAAATGCATGGTAGATGAAGTATAATGTGGATAAATGTGAGGTTATCCACTTTGGTGGTAAAAACAGAGAGACAGACTATTATCTGAATGGTGACAGATTAGGAAAAGGGGAGGTGCAACGAGACCTGGGTGTCATGGTACATCAGTCATTGAAGGTTGGCATGCAGGTACAGCAGGCGGTTAAGAAAGCAAATGGCATCTTGGCCTTCATAGCGAGGGGATTTGAGTACAGGGGCAGGGAGGTGTTGCTACAGTTGTACAGGGCATTGGTGAGGCCACACCTGGAGTATTGTGTACAGTTTTGGTCTCCTAACCTGAGGAAGGACATTCTTGCTATTGAGGGAGTGCAGCGAAGGTTCACCAGACTGATTCCCGGGATGGCGGGACTGACCTATCAAGAAAGACTGGATCAACTGGGCTTGTATTCACTGGAGTTCAGAAGAATGAGAGGGGACCTCATAGAAACGTTTAAAATTCTGATGGGTTTAGACAGGTTAGATGCAGGAAGAATGTTCCCAATGTTGGGGAAGTCCAGAACCAGGGGTCACAGTCTGAGGATAAGGGGTAAGCCATTTAGGACCGAGATGAGGAGGAACTTCTTCACCCAGAGAGTGGTGACCCTGTGGAATTCTCTACCCCAGAAAGTTGTTGAGGCCAATTCACTAATTATATTCAAAAAAGAGTTAGATGTAGTCCTTACTACTAGGGGGATCAAGGGGTATGGTGAGAAAGCAGGAATGGGGTACTGAAGTTGCATGTTCAGCCATGAACTCATTGAATGGCGGTGCAGGCTAGAAGGGCCGAATGGCCTACTCCTGCACCTATTTTCTATGTTTCTATGTTTCTAACCTCCACATTGATTGGACAAATCAAGTTGGTCAGGGTGGCCTTGAGGAGGAGTTCATAGAGTGCTTAAGGGACGGGTTCCTTGAGCAGTATGTAGCGGAACCAACCAGGGAGCAGGCTATCTTAGATCTGGTCCTGTGTAATGAGACAGGATTAATAAACAATCTCCTAGTAAAGGATCCCCTCGGAATGAGTGATCATAGCATGGTTGAATTTCAAATTCAGATGGAGGATGAGAAAGTTGGATCTCTAACCAGTGTACTAAGCTTAAATAAAGGAGACTATGAAGGTATGAGGGCAGAGTTGGCTAAAGTGGACTGGGAAAATAGATTAAAGTGTAGGACGGTTGATGAACAGTGGCATACATTTAAGGAGATATTTCATAACTCTCAAGAAAAATATACTCGAGTGAGGAGGAAAGGTTGTAAAAGAAAAGATAGCAGTCCGTGGCTAACAAAAGAAATAAAGGATGGTATCCAATTAAAAACAAGGGCATACAAAGTGGCCAAAACTAGTGGGAGGACAGAAGACTGGGAAGCTTTTAAAAGCCAGCAAAGAATGACTAAAAAAATGATTAAGAAAGGGAAGATAGACTATGAAAGTAAACGAGCACAAAATATAAAAACAGATAGCAAGAGTTTCTAAAAGTATATAAAAAGGAAAAGAGTGGCTAGCATAAATATTGGTCCCTTCGAGGACGAAACCGGGGAATTAGTAATGGGGAACATGGAGATGGCAGAAACTCTGAACAAATATTTTGTATCAGTCTTTAAGATAGAGGACACTAAAAATATCCTAATAGTAGATAGTCAAGGGGCTTTAGCAGTGGAGGAACTTAACACAATCACAATCACTAAGGAGGTGGTACTCAGTAAGATATTGGGACTAAAGGCAGATAAATCCCCTGGACCTGATTGCATCCTAGGGTCTTAATGGAAGTAGTGGCAGGAATTGTGGATGCATTGGTTGTAATTTACCAAAATTCCCTGAATTCTGGGGAAGTCCCAGCAGATTGGAAAACTGCAAATATAACGCCCCTATTTAAAAAAGGAGGTAGACAAAATGCAGGAAACTATAGACCAGTTAGCCTAACATCTGTGGTTGGGATAATATTGGAGTCCATTATTACAGAAGCAGTAGCAGGACATTTGGAAAAGCATAATTCGGTCAGGCAGAGTCAGCATGAATTTATGAAGGGGAAGTCATGTTTGACAAAATTGCAGGAATTCTTTGAGGATGTAACTAACAGGGTGGATAAAGGGGAACCAGTGGATGTGGTGTGTTTGGACTTCTAGAAGGCATTTGACAAGGTGCCACATAAAAGGTTACTGCACAAACATCAAAACATAGAAACATAGAAAATAGGTGCAGGTGTAGGCCATTCGGCCCTTCTAGCCTGCACCGCCATTCAATGAGTTCATGGCTGAACATGCAACTTCAGTACCCCATTCCTGATTTCTCGCCATATGCCTTGATCTCCCTAGTAGTAAGGACTTCATCTAACTCCCTTTTGAATATATTTAGTGAATTGGCCTCAACAACTTTCTGTGGTAGAGAATTCCCAGGTTCACCACTCTCTGGGTGAAGAAGTTTCTCCTCATCTCGGTCCTAAATGGCTTACCCCTTATCCTTAGACTGTGTTCCCTGGTTCTGGACTTCCCCAACATTGGGAACATTCTTCCTGCATCTAACCTGTCTAAACCCGTCAGAATTTTAAACGTTTCTATGAGGTCCCCTCTCATTCTTCTGAACTCCAGTGAATACAAGCCCAGTTGATCCAGTCTTTCTTGATTGGTCAGTCCCACCATCCCGGGAATCAATCTGATGAACCTTCGCTGCACTCCCTCAATAGCAAGAATGTCCTTCCTCAGGTTAGGAGACCAAAACTGTACACAATACTCCAGGTGTGGCCTCACCAAGGCCCTGTACAACTGTAGCAACACCTCCCTGCCCCTGTACTCAAATCCCCTCCCTATGAAGGCCAAGATGCCATTTGCTTTCTTAACCGCCTGCTGTACCTGCATGCCAACCTTCAATGACTGATGTACCATGACACCCAGGTCTCGTTGCACCTCCCCTTTTCCTAATCTGTCACCATTCAGATAATAGTCTGTCTCTCTGTTTTTACCACCAAAGTGGATAACCTCACATTTATCCACATTATACTTCATCTGCCATGCATTTGCCCACTCACCTAACCTATCCAAGTCGCTCTGCAGCCTCATAGCATCCTCCTCGCAGCTCACACTGCCACCCAACTTAGTGTCATCCGCAAATTTGGAGATAATACATTTAATCTCCTCATCTAAATCATTAATATACAGTGTAAACAGCTGGGGCTCCAGCACAGAACCTTGCGGTACCTCACTAGTCACTGCCTGCCATTCTGAAAAGTACCCATTTACTCCACTCTTTGCTTCCTGTCTGCCAACCAGTTCTCAATCCACGTCAGCACACTACCCCCAATCCCATGTGCTTTAACTTTGCACATTAATCTCTTGTGTGGGACCTTGTCGAAAGCCTTCTGAAAGTCCAAATATACCACATCAACTGGTTCTCCCTTGTCCACTCAACTGGAAACATCCTCAAAAAATTCCAGAAGATTTGTCAAGCATGATTTCCCTTTCACAAATCCATGCTGACTTGGACCTATCATGTCACCTCTTTCCAAATGCGCTGCTATGACATCCTTAATAATTGATTCCATCATTTTATCCACTACTGAGGTCAGGCTGACCGGTCTATAATTCCCTGTTTTCTCTCTCTCTCTCCTTTTTTAAAAAGTGGGGTTACATTGGCTACCCTCCACTCGATAGGAACTGATCCAGAGTAAATGGAATGTTGGAAAATGACTGTTAATGCATCCGCTATTTCCAAGGCCACCTCCTTAAGTACTATGGGATGCAGTCCATCAGGCCCTGGGGATTTATCGGCCTTCAATCCCATCAATTTCCCCAACACAATTTCCCGACTAATAAAGATTTCCCTCAGTTCCTCCTCCTTACTAGACCCTCTGACCCCTTTTATATCCGGAAGGTTGTTTGTGTCCTCCTTAGTGAATACCGAACCAAAGTACTTGTTCAATTGGTCTGCCATTTCTTTGCTCCCCGTTATGACTTCCCCTGATTCTGATAAAAGTTCATGGGGTTGGGGGTAATATATTAGCATGGATAGCGGATTGACTAACTAACAGAAAACTGAGAGTCGGGACAAATGGTTCATTCTCCGGTTGGCAATCAGTAACTAGTGGGGTGCCGCAGGGATCAGTGCTGGGACCCTAACTATTTACAATCTATTTTAATGACTTGGAAGAAAGGGCCGCATGTAACGTAGCCAAGTTTGCTGACAATACAAAGATTGGAGGAAAAGCAATGTGTGAGGAGGACACAAAAAATCTGCAAAAGGACATAGACAGGTTAAGTGAGTGGGCAAAAATTTGGCAGGTGGAGTATAATGTTGGAAAGTGTGAGGTTTGCACTTTTGCAGAAAAATCAAAGAGCAAGTTATTATTTAAATGAAGAAAAATTGCAAAGTGCTGCAGTACAGCGGGACCTGGGGGTCCTGATGCATGAAACACAGGTATGCAGGTGCAGCAAGTGATCAGGAAGGCCAATGGAATCCTGGCCTTTATTGCAAGGTGGATAGAGTATAAAGCAGGGAAGCCTTGCTACAGTTATACAGGGTATTGGTGAGGCCACACCTGGAGTACTGCGTACAGTTTTGGTTTCCAGATGTAAGAAAGGATATACTTGCTTTGAAGGCAGTTCAGAGAAGGTTCACCAGGTTGATTCCGGGGATGTGGGGGTTGACTTATGAGGAAAGGTTGAGTAGGTTGAGCCTTTACTCATTGGAATTCAAAAGAATGAGAGGTGATCTTAATGTAACGTATAAGATTATGAGGGGGCTTGACAAGGTGGATGCAGAGAGGATGTTTCCACTGATAGGGGAGACTAGAACGAGGGGGCATAATCTTAGAATAAGGGGCTGCCCATTTAAAACTGAGATGAGGAGAAATTTCTTCTCTGAGGGTTGTAAATCCGTGGAATTCGCTGCCTCAGAGAGCTGTGGATTCTGGGTCATTGAATAACTTTAAGACAGAAATAGACAGTTTCTTAACCAAGAAGGCATTAAGGGGTTATGGGGAGCAGGCAGGGTAGTGGACCTGACTCCATGATCGGATCAGCCATGATCATATCAAATGGCGGAGCAGGCTGGAGTGGCCATATAGCCTCCACCTGCTCATATTTCTTGTTCTTATTGCTCCTTTCCGCACTTACCACCTTTCGCCACACTGATATTGTGCTCTAACATTGATACTGTGTTCTCACACTGATACAATGTCCATCACTCTGATACTGTGTTCTCACACTGGTACTGTGTTTTCACACTGATACTGTGCTCTCATAGTGATACTGTGCGCTCACACTGATACTGTGTTCTGACACTGATACTGTGTGCTCACACTGATAGTGTGTGCTCTCATACTGATACTGTGCTCACACTGATACTGTGCTCTCACACTGATACTGCACTGATACTGTGCTCTCACACTGATACTGTGCTCTCACACTGATACTGTGCCCTCACTGATACTGAGTTCTCACACTGATATTGCGCTCACACTGATACTGTGTTCTCACACTGATACTGTGCTCACACTGATACTGTGCTCTCACTAATACTGAGTTCTCACACTGTTACTGTGCTCACACTGATACTGTGCTCACACTGATACTGTGCTCTCACACTGATACTGTGCTCTCACACTGATACTGTGCTCTCACTGATACTGAGTTCTCACACTGATATTGCGCTCACACTGATACTGTGTTCTCACACTGATACTGTGCTCACACTGATACTGCGCTTTCACTAATACTGAGTTCTCACACTGATACGGTGCTCACACTGATACTGTGCTCTCACTGAAACAGCGTTCTCACACTGATACTGTGCTGTCACACTGATACTTTGCTCTCACACTGATGCTCTGCCCTTACACTGATACTGTGTTCTCACTGAAACATTGTTCTAGGAACATAGAAACATAGAAAATAAGAGCAGGAGTAGGCCATTCGGCCCTTCTAGCCTGCACCGCCATTCAATGAGTTCACGGCTGAACATGCAACTTCAGTACCCCATTCCTGCTTTCTCACCATACCCCTTGATTTCCCTAGTAATAAGGACTCCATCTGACTCCTTTTTGAATATATTTGGTGAATTGGCCTCAACAACTTTCTGTGGTAGAGAATTCCACAGGTTCACCACTCTCTGGGTGAAGAGATTCCTCCTCATCTCGGTCCTAAATGGCTTACCCCTTACCCTTAGACTGTGTCCCCTGGTTCTAGACTTCCCCAACATTGGGAACATTCTTCCTGCATCTAACCTGTCTAACCCCGTCAGAATTTTAAACGTTTCTATGAGGTCCCCTCTCATTCTTCTGAACTCCAGTGAATACAAGCCCAGTTGATCCAGTCTTTCTTGATAGGTCAGTCCCGCCATCCCGGGAATCAGTCTGGTGAATCTTCGCTGCACTCCCTCAATAGCAAGAATGTCCTTCCTCAGGTTAGGAGACCAAAACTGTACACAATACTCCAGGTGTGGCCTCACCAAGGCCCTGTACAACTGTAGCAACACCTCCCTGCCCCTGTACTCAAATCCCCTCGCTATGAAGGCCAACATGCCATTTGCTTTCTTAAACGCATGCTGTACCTGCATGCCAACCTTCAATGACTGATGTACCATGACACCCAGGTCTCGTTGCACCTCCCCTTTTCCTAATCTGTCACCATTCAGATAATAGTTCTCACACTGATATACTGATGCTGTGTTCTCACACTGATACTGTGTTCTCACACTGATACTGTGTTCTCACACTGATACTGTGTTCTCACACTGATACTGTGCCTCTCATACTGATACTGTGCTCACACTGATACTGTGCTCTCAACACTGATGCTGTGTTCTCACACTGATACTCTGCTCTGACACTGATACTGTGCTCACACAGATACTGTGCTCTCACACTGATACTGTGCTCCGAAACTGATACCGTGTTCTCACACTGATACTGTGTTCTCACACTGATAAAGTGTTCTCAGTGATACTGTGTTCTCACACTGGTACTGTGCTCTCACACTGGTACTGTGCTCTCACACTGATACTGTGTTCTCACACTGATACTGTGCTCTCACACTGATAAAGTGTTCTCAGTGATACTGTGTTCTCACACTGGTACTGTGTTCTCAGTGATACTGTATTCTCACACTGGTACTGTGTGCTCACACTGATACTGTGTTCCCACAATGATACTGTATGCTCACACCGATACTGTATGCTCACACTGATACTGTACTCTCAGGCTGATATAGTGCTCACACTGATACTGTGCTCTCACACTGATACTGTGCTCTCACACTGATACTGTGCTCTCACACTGATACTGTGATCTCACACTGATACTGTGATCTCACACTGATACTGTGCTCTGAAACTGATACCGTGTTCTCACACTGATACTGTGCTCTGAAACTGATACTGTGCTCTCACACTGACATTGTGTTCTCACTCTGATACTGTGCTCTCACACTGATACTATGCTGTCACACTGAAACTTTGCGCTCACACTGATACTGTGTTCTCACACTGATACTGTGCTCACACTCTGATACTGTGTTCTCACACTGATAATCTACTTATATTGATACTGTGCTCTCAAAGTGATATGGTGTGCTCACACTGACACTGTGTTCACACCGATACTGTGTGCTCACACTGATCCTGTGCTCTCAGGCTGATATCGTGCTCACACTGATACTGTGTTCTCATACTGATACTGTGTTCTCACACTGATACTGAGTTCTCATTGATACAGCGTTGTCACACTGATACTGTATTCTGACTGATACAGTGCACTGACACTGATACTGTGCTCACATAGATACTGTGCTCTCACACTGACACTCTGCTCTCACACTGATACTCTGCTCTCACACTGATACTCTGCTCTCACACTGATAATGTGTTCTAAGTGATACTGTGTTCTCACACTGGTGCTGTGTTCTCAGTGATACTCTGTTCTCACACTGGTACTATGTGCTCACACTGATACTGTGTTCTCTCACTGATACTGTGTTCTCACACTGATACTGTGTTCTCACACTGATACTGTGCTCTCACACTGATACTGTGTTCTCTCACACTGATACTGTGTCCTCACACTGATACTGTGTCCTCACACTGATACTGTGTCCTCACACTGATACTGTGTCCTCACACTGATACTGACACACTGATACTGTGTCCTCACACTGATACTGTGTTCTCACACTGATACATTGCTCTCACATTGATACTGTGTTCTCACACTGATACTGTGTTCTAACTGATACTGTGCTCTGACACTGATACTGTGCTCACATAGATACTGTGCTCTCACACTGATACTGTGCTCTCACACTGATACTGTGCTCTCACACTGATAATGTGTTCTCACACTGGTACTGTGTTCTCACACTGGTACTGTGTTCTCACACTGGTACTGTGTTCTCACACTGATACTGTGTTCTCACACTGATACTGTGTTCTCACACTGATACTGTGTGCTCACACTGATACTGTGTGCTCACACTCATACTGTGTTCTCACACTCATACTGTGCTCTCACATTGATACTGTGCTCTCACACTGATACTGTGCTCTCACACTGATACTGTGATCTCACACTGATACTCTGCTCTCACACTGATACTGTGCTCACACTGATACTGTGTTCTCACACTCATACTGTGCTCTCACATTGATAATGTGTTCTCACACTGATACTGTGCTCACACTGATACTGTGCTCTCACACTGATACTGTGCTCTCACATTGATACTGTGCTCACACTGATTCTGTGATCTCACACTGATACTGTGTTCTAACACTGATACTGTTCTCACACTGATACTGTGTTCTCTCACTGATACTCTGTTCTCACACTGATACTGTGTTCTCACACTGATACTGTGTTCTCACACCGATACATTGCTCTCACATTGATACTGTGTTCTCACACTGATACTGTGTTCTAACTGATACTGTGCTCTGACACTGGTACTGTGTTCTCAGTGATACTGTGTTCTCAGTGATACTGTGTTCTCAGTGATACTGTGTTCTCAGTGATATTGTGTTCTCAGTGATACTGTGTTCTCAGTGATACTGTGTTCTCAGTGATACTGTGTTCTCACACTGGTAATGTGTGCTCACACTGATACTGTGTTCTCATACTCATACTGTGCTCTCACATTGATACTGTGTTCTCACACTGATACTGTGTTCTAACTGATACTGTGCTCTGACACTGGTACTGTGTTCTCAGTGATACTGTGTTCTCACACTGGTACTGTGTGCTCACACTGATACTGTGTTCCCACAATGATACTGTGCTCACACCGATACTGTATGCTCACACTGATACTGTACTCTCAGGCTGATATAGTGCTCACACTGATACTTTGCTCTCACACTAATACTGTGTTCTCACACTGATACTGTGTTCTCACACTGATACTGTGTTCTCACACTGATACTGTGTTCTCACACTGATACTGTGATCTCACACTGATACTGTGATCTCACACTGATACTGTGATCTCACACTGATACTGTGATCTCACACTGATACTGTGCTCTGAAACTGATACCGTGTTCTCACACTGATACTGTGCTCTGAAACTGATACTGTGCTCTCACACTGACATTGTGCTCACACTCTGATACTGTGTTCTCACACTGATAATCTACTTATATTGATACTGTGCTCTCAAAGTGATATGGTGTGCTCACACTGATACTGTGTTCACACAGATACTGTGTGCTCACACTGATCCTGTGCTCTCAGGCTGATATCGTGCTCACACAGATACTTTGCTCTCACACTAATACTGCGTTGTCACACTGATACTGCGTACTCACACTGATACTGTGCTCTCACACTGATACTGAGTTCTCATTGATACAGCGTTGTCACACTGATACTGTATTCTGACTGATACAGTGCACTGACACTGATACTGTATTCATAGATACTGTGCTCTCACACTGATACTGTGCTCTCACACTGATACTGTGCTCTCACACTGATACTCTGCTCTCACACTGATACTCTGCTCTCACACTGATAATGTGTTCTCAGTGATACTGTGTTCTCACACTGGTGCTGTGTTCTCAGTGATACTGTGTTCTCACACTGATACTGTGTTCTCACACTGATACTGTGTTCTCTCACTGATACTGTGTTCTCTCACTGATACTGTGTTCTCTCACTGATACTGTGTTCTCACACTGATACTGTGTCCTCACACTGATACTGTGTCCTCACACTGATACTGTGTCCTCACACTGATACTGTGTCCTCACACTGATACTGTGTCCTCACACTGATACTGTGTCCTCACACTGATACATTGCTCTCACATTGATACTGTGTTCTCACACTGATACTGTGTTCTAACTGATACTGTGCTCTTACACTGATACTGTGCTCACATAGATGTGTGCTCTCACACTGATACTGTGCTCTCACACTGATAATGTGTTCTCAGTGACACTGTGTTCTCACACTGGTACTGTGTTCTCAGTGATACTGTGTTCTCACACTGGTACTGTGTGCTCACACTGATGCTGTGTTCTCACACTCATACTGTGCTCTCACATTGATAATGTGTTCTCACACTGATACTGTGCTCTCACACTGATACTGTGCTCTCACACTGATACTGTGCTCTCACACTGATACTGTGTTCTCACACTGATACTCTGCTCTCACACTGATACTCTGCTCTCACACTGATACTGTGCTCACACTGATAATGTGCTCACACTGATACTGTGTTCTCACACTCATACTGTGCTCTCACATTGATAATGTGTTCTCACACTCATACTGTGCTCTCACACTGATACTGTGCTCACACTGATACTGTGCTCACACTGATACTGTGCTCACACTGATACTGTGCTCACACTGATACTGTGCTCACACTGATTCTGTGCTCTCACACTGATTCTGTGCTCTCACACTGATTCTGTGCTCTCACACTGATTCTGTGCTCTCACACTGATTCTGTGCTCTCACACTGATTCTGTGCTCTCACACTGATTCTGTGCTCTCACACTGATTCTGTGCTCTCACACTGAATCTGTGCTCTCACACTGATACTGTGCTCTCACACTGATATTGTGCTCTCACACTGATACTGTGTTCTAACACTGATACTGTGCTCACACTGATTCTGTGATCTCACACTGATACTGTGTTCTAACACTGATACTGTTCTCACACTGATACTGTGTTCTCTCACTGATACTGTGTTCTCTCACTGATACTGTGTTCTCTCACTGATACTGTGTTCTCTCACTGATACTGTGTTCTCTCACTGATACTGTGTTCTCTCACTGATACTGTGTTCTCATACTGATACTGTGTTCTCTCACACTGATACTGTGTCCTCACACTGATACTGTGTCCTCACACTGATACTGTGTCCTCACACTGATACTGTGTCCTCACACTGATACTGTGTCCTCACACTGATACTGTGTCCTCACACTGATACTGTGTCCTCACACTGATACTGTGTCCTCACACTGATACTGTGTTCTCACACTGATACTGTGTTCTCACACTGATACTGTGTTCTCACACTTATACTGTGCTCTCACACTGATACAGTGCTCACACTGATACTGTGTTCTCATATTGATACTGTGTTCTCACACTGATACTGTGCTCTCACACTGATAAAGTGTTCTCAGTGATACTGTGATCTCACACTGATACCGTGTTCTCACACTGATACCGTGTTCTCACACTGATACCGTGTTCTCACACTGATACTGTGATCTCACACTGATATTGTGCTCTGACACTGATAAAGTTTTCTCAGTGATACTGTGTTCTCACACTGGTCCTGTGTTCTCACACTGATACTGTGTTCTCACACTGATACTATGCTCTCACACTGATAAAGTGTTCTCAGTGATACTGTGTTCTCACACTGGTACTGTGCTCTCACACTGATACTGTGCTCTCACACTGATACTGTGCTCTCACACTGATACTGTGCTCTCACACTGATACTCTGCTCTCACACTGATACTCTGCTCTCACACTGATACTGTGCTCACACTGATACTGTGCTCACACTGATAATGTGCTCACACTGATACTGTGTTCTCACACTCATACTGTGCTCTCACATTGATAATATGTTCTCACACTCATACTGTGCTCTCACACTCATACTGTGCTCTCACACTGATACTGTGCTCACACTGATACTGTGCTCACACTGATACTGTGCTCACACTGATACTGTGCTCACACTGATACTGTGCTCTCACACTGATTCTGTGCTCTCACACTGATTCTGTGCTCTCACACTGATTCTGTGCTCTCACACTGATTCTGTGCTCTCACACTGATTCTGTGCTCTCACACTGATACTGTGCTCTCACACTGATACTGTGTTCTAACACTGATACTGTGCTCACACTGTTTCTGTGATCTCAGTGATACTGTGTTCTCACACTGGTACTGTGCTCTCACACTGATACTGTGTTCTGACACTGATACTGTGCTCTCACACTGATAGTGTTCTCAGTGATACTGTGTTCTCACACTAGTACTGTGTTCTCAGTGATACTGTATTCTCACACTGGTACTGTGTGCTCACACTGATACTGTGTTCCCACAATGATACTGTGCTCACACCGATACTGTGTGCTCACACCGATACTGTGTGCTCACACTTATACTGTGCTCTCAGGCTGATACAGTGCTCACACTGATACTTTGCTCTCACACTAATACTGAGTCCTCACACTGATACTGTGCTCTCACACTGATAATGTGATCTCACACTGATACTGTGAGCTCACACTGATACTGTGCTCTGAAACTGATACCGTGTTCTCACACTGATAAAGTGTTCTCAGTGATACTGTGTTCTCACACTGGTACTGTGCTCTCACACTGATACTGTGTTCTCACACTGATACTGTGCTCTGACACTGATAAAGTTTTCTCAGTGATGCTGTGTTCTCACACTGGTCCTGTGTTCTCACACTGATACTGTGTTCTCACACTGATACTATGCTCTCACACTGATAAAGTGTTCTCAGTGATACTGTGTTCTCACACTGGTACTGTGTTCTCGGTGATACTGTACTCTCACACTGGTACTGTGTGCTCACACTGATACTGTGTTCCCACAATGATACTGTGCTCACACTGATACTGTGTGCTCACACTGATACTGTGCTCTCAGGCTGATATAGTGCTCACACTGATACTTTGCTCTCACACTAATACTGTGTTCTCACACTAATACTGTGTTCTCACACTAATACTGTGTTCTCACACTGATACTGTGCTCTCACACTGATACTGTGATCTCACACTGATACTGTGATCTCACACTGATACTGTGCTCTGAAACTGATACCGTGTTCTCACACTGATACTGTGCTCTGAAACTGATACTGTGCTCTCACACTGACATTGTGTTCTCACTCTGATACTGTGCTCTCGCACTGATACTATGCTGTCACACTGAAACTTTGCGCTCACACTGATACTGTGTTCTCACACTGATACTGTGCTCACACTCTGATACTGTGTTCTCACACTGATAATCTACTTATATTGATACTGTGCTCTCAAAGTGATATGGTGTGCTCACACTGATACTGTGTTCACACCGATACTGTGTGCTCACACTGATCCTGTGCTCTCAGGCTGATATCGTGCTCACACAGATACTTTGCTCTCACACTAATACTGCGTTGTCACACTGATACTGCGTACTCACACTGATACTGTGCTCTCACACTGATACTGTGATCTCACACTGATACTGTGATCTCACACTGATACTGTGTTCTCACACTGATACAGTGCTCACACTAATACTGTGTTCTCACACTGATGCTGTGTTCTCACACTGATACTGAGTTCTCATTGATACAGCGTTGTCACACTGATACTGTATTCTGACACATACGGTGCACTGACACTGATACTGTGCTCACATAGATACTGTGCTCTCACACTGATACTGTGCTCTCACACTGATACTCTGCTCTCACACTGATAATGTGTTCTCAGTGATACTGTGTTCTCACACTGGTACTATGTGCTCACACTGATACTGTGTTCTCACACTGATACTGTGCTCACACTGATACTGTGCTCATACTGATACTGTGTTCTAACACTGATACTGTGCTCACACTGATTCTGTGCTCTCACACTGATACTGTGCTCTCACACTGATACTGTGCTCTCACACTGATACTTTGCTCTCACACTGATACTGTGCTCTCACACTGATACTGTGTTCTAACACTGATACTGTGTTCTAACACTGATATTGTTCTCACACTGATACTGTGTTTTCTCACTGATACTGTGTTTTCTCACTGATACTGTGTTCTCACACTGATACTGTGTTCTCTCACACTGATACTGTGCTCTTACACTGATACTGTGTCCTCACACTGATACTGTGTTCTCACACTGATACTGTGTTCTCAAACTGATACTTTGCTCTCACATTGATACTGTGTTCTCACACTTATACTGTGTTCTCACACTTATACTGTGTTCTCACACTGGTACTCTGTTCTCACACTGATACTGTGTTCTCACACTGATACTGTGTTCTCACACTGATACTGTGCTCTCACACTTATACTGTGTGCTCACACTGATACTGTGCTCTCACACGTATACTGTGTGCTCACACTGATACTGTGCTCGCACTGATACTGTGCTCTCACACTGATACTGTGTTCTCACACTGATACTGTGCTCTCACACTTACACTGTGTGCTCACACTGATACTGTGCTCGCACTGATACTGTGTTCTCACACTGATACTGTGCTCTCACACTGAAACTGTGCTCACACTGATACTGTGCTCTCACACTTATACTGTGTGCTCACATTGATACTGTGCTCGCACTGATACTGTGCTCTCACACTGATACTGTGCTCTCACACTGATACTTTGCTCTCACACTGATAAAGTGTTCTCAGTGATACTGTGATGTCACACTGGTACTGTGTTCTTACACTGATACTGTGTTCTCACACTGATACTGTGCTCTCACACTGATACTGTGCTCTCACACTGATACTGTGCTCTCACACTGATAAAGTGTTCTCAGTGATACTGTGTTCTCACACTGGTACTGTGTTCTCAGTGATACTGTATTCTCACACTGGTGCTGTGTGCTCACACTGATACTGTGTTCCCACACTGATACTGTGTTCACACCGATACTGTGTGCTCACACTGATCCTGTGCTCTCAGGCTGATATCGTGCTCACACTGATACTTTGCTCTCACACTAATACTGCGTTGTCACACTGATACTGCGTACTCACACTGATACTGTGCTCACACTGATACTGTGTTCTCACACTGATACTGTGTTCTCACACTGATACTGTGCTCTCACACTGATACTGTGCTCTCACACTGATACTGTGCTCTCACACTGATACTGTGCTCTCACCACTGATAAAGTGTTCTCAGTGATTCTGTGTTCTCACACTGATAATGTGCTCTGACACTGATACTGTGCTCACACAGATACTGTGCTCTCACATTGATACTGTGCTCTCACACTGATACTGTGCTCTCACACTGATAAACTGTTCTCAGTGATACTGTGTTCTCACACTGGTACTGTGTTCTAACACTGATACTGAGCTCTCTCACTGATACTGTGCTCACACTGATACTGTGTTCTCACACTGATACTGTGTTCTCACACTGATACTGTGTTCTCACACTGATACTGTGCTCTCACACTGATACTGTGTTCTCACACTGATACTGTGTTCTCACACTGATACTTTGTTCTCACACTGATACTGTGCTCTCACACTGATACTGTGTTCTCACACTGATACTTTGTTCTCACACTGATACTGTGCTCTCACACTGATACTGTGTTCTCACACTGATACTGTGTTCTCACACTGATACTGTGTTCTCACACTGATACTGTGCTCTCACACTGATACTGTGTTCTCACACTGATACTGTGTTCTCACACTGATACTGTGTTCTCACACTGATACTGTGCTCTCACACTGATACTGTGCTCTCACACTGATACTGTGCTCTCACATTGATACTGTGTTCTCACACTGATACTGTGTTCTCACGCTGATACTGTGCTCTCACGCTGATACTGTGCTCTCACGCTGATACTGTGCTCTCACGCTGATACTGTGCTCTCACATTGATACTGTGTTCTCACATTGATACTTTGCTCACACTGATACTGTGTTCTCACACTGATACTTTGCTGACACTGATACTGTGTTCTCACACTGATACTTTGCTCACACTGATACTGTGTTCTCACACTGATACTGTGCTCTCACACTGATACTCAGTTCTCACACTGATATTGTGCTCTCACACTGATATGTGCTCTCACACTGATACTGTGTTCTCACATTGATACTGTGTTCTCACACTGATACTTTGCTCACACTGATACTGTGTTCTCACTGAAACTGATACTGTGTTCTCACACTGATATTGTGCTCTCACACATGTGTTCTCACACTGATGCTGTGTTCTCACATTGACACTGTGCTCACACTGATACTGTGCTCTCACACAGATACTGTGCTTTCACACTGATACTGTGTTCACACTGATACTTTGCTCACACTGCTACTGTGTTCTCACCCTGATACTTTGCTCACACTGGTACTGTGTTCTCACACTGATACTGTGTTCTCACACTGATACTGTGTTCTCACACTGATACTTTGCTCACACTGATACTGTGTTCTCACACTGATACTGAGTTCTCACACTGATACTTTGCTCACACTGATACTGTGTTCTCACACTGATACTGTGCTCTCACACTGATACTCTGTTCTCACACTGATACTGTGCTCTCACACTGATACTTTGTTCTCACACTGATACTGTGTTCTCACACTGATACTGTGTTCTCACACTGATACTGTGTTCTCACACTGATACTGTGTTCTCACACTGATACTGCGTTCTCACACGGATGCTCTGTTCTCACACTGATACTGTACTCTCACACTGATACTGTGTTCTCACACTGATACTTTGCTCACACTGATACTGTGTTCTCACACTGATACTTTGCTCACACTGATATTGTGCTCTCACACTGATACTGTGTTCTCACACTGATACTTTGCTCACACTGATACTGTGTTCTCACACTGATACTGTGTTCTCACACTGATACTTTGCTCACACTGATACTGTGTTCTCACTGAAACTGATACTGTGTTCTCACACTGATACTGTGCTCTCACACTGATACTTTGTTCTCACACTGATACTTTGTTCTCACACTGATACTGTGTTCTCACACTGATACTGTGTTCTCACACTGATACTGTGTTCTCACACGGATGCTCTGTTCTCACACTGATACTGTACTCTCACACTGATACTGTGTTCTCACACTGATACTGTTTTCTCACACTGATACTGTGTTCTCACATTGATACTTTGCTCACGCTGATACTGTGTTCTCACACTGATACTTTTGCTCACACTGATACTGTGTTCTCACACTGATACTGAGTTCTCAATCTGATACTTTGCTCACACTGATACTGTGTTCTCACATTGATACTGAGTTCTCACACTGATACTTTACTCACACTGATACTGTGTTCTCACATTGATACTGTGTTCTCACACTGATACTGTGCTCTCACACTGATACTCAGTTCTCACACTGATACTGTGCTCTCACGCTGATACTGTGTTCGCACACTGATACTGTGCTCTCACACTGATACTCAGTTCTCACACTGATATTGTGCTCTCACACTGATATGTGCTCTCACACTGATACTGTGTTCTCACACTGATACTGTGTTCTCACATTGATACTGTGTTCTCACACTGATACTTTGCTCACACTGATACTGTGTTCTCACTGAAACTGATACTGTGTTCTCACACTGATATTGTGCTCTCACACATGTGTTCTCACACTGATGCTGTGTTCTCACATTGACACTGTGCTCACACTGATACTGTGCTCTCACACAGATACTGTGCTTTCACACTGATACTTTGTTCACACTGATACTTTGCTCACACTGCTACTGTGTTCTCACCCTGATACTTTGCTCACACTGGTACTGTGTTCTCACACTGATACTGTGTTCTCACACTGATACTTTGCTCACACTGATACTGAGTTCTCACACTGATACTTTGCTCACACTGATACTGTGTTCTCACACTGATACTGTGCTCTCACACTGATACTCTGTTCTCACACTGATACTCTGTTCTCACACTGATACTGTGCTCTCACACTGATACTTTGTTCTCACACTGATACTTTGTTCTCACACTGATGCTGTGTTCTCACACTGATACTGTGTTCTCACACTGATACTGTGTTCTCACACTGATGCTCTGTTCTCACACTGATACTGTGTTCTCACACTGATACTGTGCTCTCACACTGATGCTGTATTCTCACACTGATACTCTGTTCTCACACTGATACTCTGTTCTCACACTGATACTGAGTTCTCACACTGATACTGTACTCTCACACTGATACTGTGCTCTCACATTGATACTATGTTCTCACACTGATACTGTGTTCTCACACTGATACTGTGTTCTCACATTGATACTGTGTTCTCACACTGATACTGTGCTCTCACACTGCTACTCAGTTCTCACACTGATATTGTGCTCTCACACTGATATGTGCTATCACACTGATACTGTGTTCTCACACTGATACTTTGCTCACACTGATACTGTGTTCTCAGATTGATACTGTGTTCTCACACTGATACTTTGCTCACACTGATACTGTGTTCTCACTGAAACTGATACTGTGTTCTCACACTGATACTTTGTTCTCACACTGATACTGTGTTCTCACACTGATACTGTGTTCTCACACTGATACTTTGCTCACACTGATACTGTGTTCTCACATTGATACTGAGTTCTCACACTGATACTTTGCTCACACTGATACTGTGTTCTCACATTGATACTGTACTCTCACACTGATACTGTGTTCTCACACTGATACTGTGTTCTCACACTGCTACTCAGTTCTCACACTGATATTGTGCTCTCACACTGATATGTGCTCTCACACTGATACTGTGTTCTCACACTGATACTTTGCTCACACTGATACTGTGTTCTCACATTGATACTGTGTTCTCACACTGATACTTTGCTCACACTGATACTGTGTTCTCACTGAAACTGATACTGTGTTCTCACACTGATACTGTACTCTCACACTGATACTTTGTTCTCACACTGATACTGTGTTCTCACATTGATACTGTGCTCTCACACTGATACTGTGTTCTCACACTGATACTGTGCTCTCACACTGATGCTGTGCTCTCACGCTGATACTGTGTTCGCACACTGATACTGTGTTCGCACACTGATACTGTGTTCGCACACTGATACTGTGTTCGCACACTGATACTGTGTTCTCACACTGATACTGTACTCTCACACTGATACTGTACTCTCACACTGATACTGTACTCTCACACTGATACTGTGCTCTCACATTGATACTGTGTTCTCACATTGACACTTTGCTCACACTGATACTGTGTTCTCACATTGATACTGTGTTCTCACATTGATACTGTGTTCTCACACTGATACTGTGTTCTCACACTGATACTGTGTTCTCACACTGATACTTTGCTCACACTGATACTGTGTTCTCACACTGATACTGAGTTCTCACACTGATACTTTGCTCACACTGATACTGTGTTCTCACTGAAACTGATACTGTGTTCTCACACTGATATTGTGCTTTCCACATGTTTTCTCACACTGATGCTGTGTTCTCACATTGACACTGTGCTCACACTGATACTGTGCTCTCACACAGATACTGTGCTTTCACACTGATACTGTGTTCACACTGATACTTTGCTCACACTGCTACTGTGTTCTCACACTGATACTTTGCTCACACTGGTACTGTGTTCTCACACTGATACTGTGTTCTCACACTGATACTGAGTTCTCACACTGATACTGTGTTCTCACACTGATACTGTGTTCTCACACTGATACTGTGTTCTCACACTGATACTGAGTTCTCACACTGATACTGAGTTCTCACACTGATACTGAGTTCTCACACTGATACTGAGTTCTCACACTGATACTGAGTTCTCACACTGATACTGAGTTCTCACACTGATACTGAGTTCTCACACTGATACTGAGTTCTCACACTGATACTGAGTTCTCACACTGATACTGAGTTCTCACACTGATACTGAGTTCTCACACTGATACTGAGTTCTCACACTGATACTGTGTTCTCACATTGATACTGTGTTCTCACACTGATACTTTGCTCACACTGATACTGTGTTCTCACATTGACACTGTGTTCTCACACTGATACTTTGCTCAGACTGAAACTGTGTTCTCACATTGATACTGTGTTCTCCCACTGATACTGTGCTCTCACACTGATACTGTGTTCTCACACTGATACTGTGCTCTCACACTGATACTCAGTTCTCACACTGATACTGTGCTCTCACGCTGTTACTGTGTTCGCACACTGATACTGTGCTCTCACACTGATACTCAGTTCTCACACTGATACTGTGCTCTCACACTGATACTGTGTTCTCACACTGATACTGTGCTCTCACACTGATACTCAGTTCTCACACTGATACTCAGTTCTCACACTGATACTGTGCTCTCACGCTGTTACTGTGTTCGCACACTGATACTGTGCTCTCACACTGATACTCAGTTCTCACACTGATATTGTGCTCTCACACTGATATTGTGCTCTCACACTGATACTGTGTTCTCACACTGATACTTTGCTCACACTGATACTGTGTTCTCAGATTGATACTGTGTTCTCACACTGATATGTGCTCACACTGATACTGTGTTCTCACATTGATACTGTGTTCTCACACTGATACTTTGCTCAGACTGAAACTGTGTTCTCACATTGATACTGTGTTCTCCCACTGATACTGTGCTCTCACACTGATACTGTGTTCTCACACTGATACTGTGCTCTCACACTGATACTCAGTTCTCACACTGATACTGTGCTCTCACGCTGTTACTGTGTTCGCACACTGATACTGTGCTCTCACACTGATACTCAGTTCTCACACTGATATTGTGCTCTCACACTGATATTGTGCTCTCACACTGATACTGTGTTCTCACACTGATACTTTGCTCACACTGATACTGTGTTCTCACATTGATACTGTGTTCTCACACTGATACTTTGCTCACACTGATACTGTGTTCTCACACTGATACTGTGCTCTCACACTGATACTCAGTTCTCACACTGATACTGTGCTCTCACGCTGTTACTGTGTTCGCACACTGATACTGTGCTCTCACACTGATACTCAGTTCTCACACTGATATTGTGCTCTCACACTGATATTGTGCTCTCACACTGATACTGTGTTCTCACACTGATACTTTGCTCACACTGATGCTGTGTTCTCACATTGACACTGTGCTCACACTGATACTGTGCTCTCACACAGATACTGTGCTTTCACACTGATACTGTGTTCACACTGATACTGTATTCTCACACTGGTACTGTGTTCTCACACTGATACAGTGATCACATCAATACCGTGTTCTCACACTGATACTGTGCTCTCACACAAGTACTGTGTTCTCACACTGATGCTGTGCTTTCACACTGATACTGTGTTCACACTGATACTTTGCTCACACTGCTACTGTGTTCTCACACTGATACTGAGTTCTCACACTGATACTGAGTTCTCACACTGATACTGAGTTCTCACACTGATACTGAGTTCTCACACTGATACTGAGTTCTCACACTGATACTGTGTTCTCACATTGATACTGTGTTCTCACACTGATACTTTGCTCACACTGATACTGTGTTCTCACATTGATACTGTGTTCTCACACTGATACTTTGCTCACACTGAAACTGTGTTCTCACATTGATACTGTGTTCTCACACTGATACTTTGCTCACACTGAAACTGTGTTCTCACATTGATACTGTGTTCTCCCACTGATACTGTGCTCTCACACTGATACTGTGTTCTCACACTGATACTGTGCTCTCACACTGATACTCAGTTCTCACACTGATATTGTGCTCTCACACTGATATGTGCTCTCACACTGATACTGTGTTCTCACACTGATACTTTGCTCACACTGATACTGTGTTCTCACATTGATACTGTGTTCTCACACTGATACTTTGCTCACACTGATACTGTGTTCTCACTGAAACTGATACTGTGTTCTCACACTGATGCTGTGTTCTCACATTGACACTGTGCTCACACTGATACTGTGCTCTCACACAGATACTGTGCTTTCACACTGATACTGTGTTCACACTGATACTGTATTCTCACACTGATACTGAGTTCTCACACTGATACTGAGTTCTCACACTGATACTGAGTTCTCACACTGATACTGAGTTCTCACACTGATACTGAGTTCTCACACTGATACTGAGTTCTCACACTGATACTGAGTTCTCACACTGATACTGTGTTCTCACATTGATACTGTGTTCTCACACTGATACTTTGCTCACACTGATACTGTGTTCTCACATTGACACTGTGTTCTCACACTGATACTTTGCTCAGACTGAAACTGTGTTCTCACATTGATACTGTGTTCTCCCACTGATACTGTGCTCTCACACTGATACTGTGTTCTCACACTGATACTGTGCTCTCACACTGATACTCAGTTCTCACACTGATACTGTGCTCTCACGCTGTTACTGTGTTCGCACACTGATACTGTGCTCTCACACTGATACTCAGTTCTCACACTGATATTGTGCTCTCACACTGATATTGTGCTCTCACACTGATACTGTGTTCTCACACTGATACTTTGCTCACACTGATACTGTGTTCTCAGATTGATACTGTGTTCTCACACTGATATGTGCTCACACTGATACTGTGTTCTCACATTGATACTGTGTTCTCACACTGATACTTTGCTCAGACTGAAACTGTGTTCTCACATTGATACTGTGTTCTCCCACTGATACTGTGCTCTCACACTGATACTGTGTTCTCACACTGATACTGTGCTCTCACACTGATACTCAGTTCTCACACTGATACTGTGCTCTCACACTGATACTCAGTTCTCACACTGATATTGTGCTCTCACACTGATATTGTGCTCTCACACTGATACTGTGTTCTCACACTGATACTTTGCTCACACTGATACTGTGTTCTCAGATTGATACTGTGTTCTCACACTGATATGTGCTCACACTGATACTGTGTTCTCACATTGATACTGTGTTCTCACACTGATACTTTGCTCAGACTGAAACTGTGTTCTCACATTGATACTGTGTTCTCCCACTGATACTGTGCTCTCACACTGATACTGTGTTCTCACACTGATACTGTGCTCTCACACTGATACTCAGTTCTCACACTGATACTGTGCTCTCACGCTGTTACTGTGTTCGCACACTGATACTGTGCTCTCACACTGATACTCAGTTCTCACACTGATATTGTGCTCTCACACTGATATTGTGCTCTCACACTGATACTGTGTTCTCACACTGATACTTTGCTCACACTGATACTGTGTTCTCACATTGATACTGTGTTCTCACACTGATACTTTGCTCACACTGATACTGTGTTCTCACAAACTGATACTGTGTTCTCACACTGATGCTGTGTTCTCACATTGACACTGTGCTCACACTGATACTGTGCTCTCACACAGATACTGTGCTTTCACACTGATACTGTGTTCACACTGATACTGTATTCTCACACTGGTACTGTGTTCTCACACTGATACAGTGATCACATCAATACCGTGTTCTCACACTGATACTGTGCTCTCACACAGGTACTGTGTTCTCACACTGATGCTGTGCTTTCACACTGATACTGTGTTCACACTGATACTTTGCTCACACTGCTACTGTGTTCTCACACTGATACTTTGCTCACACTGGTACTGTGTTCTCACACTGATACTGTGTTCTCACACTGATACTGAGTTCTCACACTGATACTGAGTTCTCACACTGATACTGAGTTCTCACACTGATACTGAGTTCTCACACTGATACTGAGTTCTCACACTGATACTGAGTTCTCACACTGATACTGAGTTCTCACACTGATACTGAGTTCTCACACTGATACTGTGTTCTCACATTGATACTGTGTTCTCACACTGATACTTTGCTCACACTGATACTGTGTTCTCACATTGATACTGTGTTCTCACACTGATACTGTGCTCTCACACTGATACTGTGTTCTCACACTGATACTGTGCTCTCACACTGATACTCAGTTCTCACACTGATATTGTGCTCTCACACTGATATGTGCTCTCACACTGATACTGTGTTCTCACACTGATACTTTGCTCACACTGATACCGTGTTCTCACATTGATACTGTGTTCTCACACTGATACTTTGCTCACACTGATACTGTGTTCTCACTGAAACTGATACTGTGTTCTCACACTGATGCTGTGTTCTCACATTGACACTGTGCTCACACTGATACTGTGCTCTCACACAGATACTGTGCTTTCACACTGATACTGTGTTCACACTGATACTGTATTCTCACACTGATACTGAGTTCTCACACTGATACTGAGTTCTCACACTGATACTGAGTTCTCACACTGATACTGAGTTCTCACACTGATACTGTGTTCTCACACTGATACTTTGCTCACACTGACACTGTGTTCTCACATTGACACTGTGTTCTCACACTGATACTGTGTTCTCCCACTGATACTGTGCTCTCACACTGATACTGTGTTCTCACACTGATACTGTGCTCTCACACTGATACTCAGTTCTCACACTGATACTGTGCTCTCACGCTGTTACTGTGTTCGCACACTGATACTGTGCTCTCACACTGATACTCAGTTCTCACACTGATATTGTGCTCTCACACTGATATTGTGCTCTCACACTGATACTGTGTTCTCACACTGATACTTTGCTCACACTGATACTGTGTTCTCAGATTGATACTGTGTTCTCACACTGATATGTGCTCACACTGATACTGTGTTCTCACATTGATACTGTGTTCTCCCACTGATACTGTGCTCTCACACTGATACTGTGTTCTCACACTGATACTGTGCTCTCACACTGATACTCAGTTCTCACACTGATACTGTGCTCTCACGCTGTTACTGTGTTCGCACACTGATACTGTGCTCTCACACTGATACTCAGTTCTCACACTGATATTGTGCTCTCACACTGATATTGTGCTCTCACACTGATACTGTGTTCTCACACTGATACTTTGCTCACACTGATACTGTGTTCTCAGATTGATACTGTGTTCTCACACTGATATGTGCTCACACTGATACTGTGTTCTCACATTGATACTGTGTTCTCACACTGATACTTTGCTCAGACTGAAACTGTGTTCTCACATTGATACTGTGTTCTCCCACTGATACTGTGCTCTCACACTGATACTGTGTTCTCACACTGATACTGTGCTCTCACACTGATACTCAGTTCTCACACTGATACTGTGCTCTCACGCTGTTACTGTGTTCGCACACTGATACTGTGCTCTCACACTGATACTCAGTTCTCACACTGATATTGTGCTCTCACACTGATATTGTGCTCTCACACTGATACTGTGTTCTCACACTGATACTGTGTTCTCACATTGATACTGTGTTCTCACACTGATACTTTGCTCACACTGATACTGTGTTCTCACTGATACTGTGTTCTCACACTGATGCTGTGTTCTCACATTGACACTGTGCTCACACTGATACTGTGCTCTCACACAGATACTGTGCTTTCACACTGATACTGTGTTCACACTGATACTGTATTCTCACACTGGTACTGTGTTCTCACACTGATACAGTGATCACATCAATACCGTGTTCTCACACTGATACTGTGCTCTCACACAGGTACTGTGTTCTCACACTGATGCTGTGCTTTCACACTGATACTGTGTTCACACTGATACTTTGCTCACACTGCTACTGTGTTCTCACACTGATACTTTGCTCACACTGGTACTGTTACTCTCACACTGGTACTGTGTTCTCACACTGATACTGTGTTCTCACACTGATACTGTGTTCTCACACTGATACTGAGTTCTCACACTGATACTGAGTTCTCACACTGATACTGAGTTCTCACACTGATACTGTGTTCTCACATTGATACTGTGTTCTCACACTGATACTTTGCTCACACTGATACTGTGTTCTCACATTGATACTGTGTTCTCACACTGATACTTTGCTCACACTGAAACTGTGTTCTCACATTGATACTGTGTTCTCACACTGATACTTTGCTCACACTGAAACTGTGTTCTCACATTGATACTGTGTTCTCCCACTGATACTGTGCTCTCACACTGACACTGTGTTCTCACACTGATACTGTGCTCTCACACTGATACTCAGTTCTCACACTGATATTGTGCTCTCACACTGATATGTGCTCTCACACTGATACTGTGTTCTCACACTGATACTTTGCTCACACTGATACTGTGTTCTCACATTGATACTGTGTTCTCACACTGATACTTTGCTCACACTGATACTGTGTTCTCACTGAAACTGATACTGTGTTCTCACACTGATGCTGTGTTCTCACATTGACACTGTGCTCACACTGATACTGTGCTCTCACACAGATACTGTGCTTTCACACTGATACTGTGTTCACACTGAGACTGTATTCTCACACTGATACTGAGTTCTCACACTGATACTGAGTTCTCACACTGATACTGAGTTCTCACACTGATACTGAGTTCTCACACTGATACTGAGTTCTCACACTGATACTGAGTTCTCACACTGATACTGAGTTCTCACACTGATACTGTGTTCTCACATTGATACTGTGTTCTCACACTGATACTTTGCTCACACTGATACTGTGTTCTCACATTGACACTGTGTTCTCACACTGATACTTTGCTCAGACTGAAACTGTGTTCTCACATTGATACTGTGTTCTCCCACTGATACTGTGCTCTCACACTGATACTGTGTTCTCACACTGATACTGTGCTCTCACACTGATACTCAGTTCTCACACTGATACTGTGCTCTCACGCTGTTACTGTGTTCGCACACTGATACTGTGCTCTCACACTGATACTCAGTTCTCACACTGATATTGTGCTCTCACACTGATATTGTGCTCTCACACTGATACTGTGTTCTCACACTGATACTTTGCTCACACTGATACTGTGTTCTCAGATTGATACTGTGTTCTCACACTGATATGTGCTCACACTGATACTGTGTTCTCACATTGATACTGTGTTCTCACACTGATACTTTGCTCAGACTGAAACTGTGTTCTCACATTGATACTGTGTTCTCCCACTGATACTGTGCTCTCACACTGATACTGTGTTCTCACACTGATACTGTGCTCTCACACTGATACTCAGTTCTCACACTGATACTGTGCTCTCACGCTGTTACTGTGTTCTCCCACTGATACTGTGCTCTCACACTGATACTCAGTTCTCACACTGATATTGTGCTCTCACACTGATATTGTGCTCTCACACTGATATTGTGCTCTCACACTGATACTGTGTTCTCACACTGATACTTTGCTCACATTGATACTGTGTTCTCACACTGATACTTTGCTCACACTGATACTGTGTTCTCACAAACTGATACTGTGTTCTCACACTGATGCTGTGTTCTCACATTGACACTGTGCTCACACTGATACTGTGCTCTCACACAGATACTGTGCTTTCACACTGATACTGTGTTCACACTGATACTGTATTCTCACACTGGTACTGTGTTCTCACACTGATACAGTGATCACATCAATACCGTGTTCTCACACTGATACTGTGCTCTCACACAGGTACTGTGTTCTCACACTGATGCTGTGCTTTCACACTGATACTGTGTTCACACTGATACTTTGCTCACACTGCTACTGTGTTCTCACACTGATACTTTGCTCACACTGGTACTGTGTTCTCACACTGATACTGTGTTCTCACACTGATACTGAGTTCTCACACTGATACTGAGTTCTCACACTGATACTGAGTTCTCACACTGATACTGAGTTCTCACACTGATACTGAGTTCTCACACTGATACTGTGTTCTCACATTGATACTGTGTTCTCACACTGATACTTTGCTCACACTGATACTGTGTTCTCACATTGATACTGTGTTCTCACACTGATACTTTGCTCACACTGAAACTGTGTTCTCACATTGATACTGTGTTCTCACACTGATACTTTGCTCACACTGAAACTGTGTTCTCACATTGATACTGTGTTCTCCCACTGATACTGTGCTCTCACACTGATACTGTGTTCTCACACTGATACTGTGCTCTCACACTGATACTCAGTTCTCACACTGATATTGTGCTCTCACACTGATATGTGCTCTCACACTGATACTGTGTTCTCACACTGATACTTTGCTCACACTGGTACCGTGTTCTCACATTGATACTGTGTTCTCACACTGATACTTTGCTCACACTGATACTGTGTTCTCACTGAAACTGATACTGTGTTCTCACACTGATGCTGTGTTCTCACATTGACACTGTGCTCACACTGATACTGTGCTCTCACACAGATACTGTGCTTTCACACTGATACTGTGTTCACACTGATACTGTATTCTCACACTGATACTGAGTTCTCACACTGATACTGAGTTCTCACACTGATACTGAGTTCTCACACTGATACTGAGTTCTCACACTGATACTGAGTTCTCACACTGATACTGAGTTCTCACACTGATACTGTGTTCTCACATTGATACTGTGTTCTCACACTGATACTTTGCTCACACTGATACTGTGTTCTCACATTGACACTGTGTTCTCACACTGATACTTTGCTCAGACTGAAACTGTGTTCTCACATTGATACTGTGTTCTCCCACTGATACTGTGCTCTCACACTGATACTGTGTTCTCACACTGATACTGTGCTCTCACACTGATACTCAGTTCTCACACTGATACTGTGCTCTCACGCTGTTACTGTGTTCGCACACTGATACTGTGCTCTCACACTGATACTCAGTTCTCACACTGATATTGTGCTCTCACACTGATATTGTGCTCTCACACTGATACTGTGTTCTCACACTGATACTTTGCTCACACTGATACTGTGTTCTCAGATTGATACTGTGTTCTCACACTGATATGTGCTCACACTGATACTGTGTTCTCACATTGATACTGTGTTCTCACACTGATATTTTGCTCAGACTGAAACTGTGTTCTCACATTGATACTGTGTTCTCCCACTGATACTGTGCTCTCACACTGATACTGTGTTCTCACACTGATACTGTGCTCTCACACTGATACTCAGTTCTCACACTGATACTGTGCTCTCACGCTGTTACTGTGTTCGCACACTGATACTGTGCTCTCACACTGATACTCAGTTCTCACACTGATATTGTGCTCTCACACTGATATTGTGCTCTCACACTGATACTGTGTTCTCACACTGATACTTTGCTCACACTGATACTGTGTTCTCAGATTGATACTGTGTTCTCACACTGATATGTGCTCACACTGATACTGTGTTCTCACATTGATACTGTGTTCTCACACTGATACTTTGCTCAGACTGAAACTGTGTTCTCACATTGATACTGTGTTCTCCCACTGATACTGTGCTCTCACACTGATACTCAGTTCTCACACTGATACTGTGCTCTCACGCTGTTACTGTGTTCGCACACTGATACTGTGCTCTCACACTGATACTCAGTTCTCACACTGATATTGTGCTCTCACACTGATATTGTGCTCTCACACTGATACTGTGTTCTCACACTGATACTTTGCTCACACTGATACTGTGTTCTCACATTGATACTGTGTTCTCACACTGATACTTTGCTCACACTGATACTGTGTTCTCACTGAAACTGATACTGTGTTCTCACACTGATGCTGTGTTCTCACATTGACACTGTGCTCACACTGATACTGTGCTCTCACACAGATACTGTGCTTTCACACTGATACTGTGTTCACACTGATACTGTATTCTCACACTGGTACTGTGTTCTCACACTGATACAGTGATCACATCAATACCGTGTTCTCACACTGATACTGTGCTCTCACACAGGTACTGTGTTCTCACACTGATGCTGTGCTTTCACACTGATACTGTGTTCACACTGATACTTTGCTCACACTGCTACTGTGTTCTCACACTGATACTTTGCTCACACTGGTACTGTGTTCTCACACTGATACTGTGTTCTCGCATTGATACTGTGTTCTCACACTGATACTTTGCTCACACTGAAACTGTGTTCTCACATTGATACTGTGTTCTCACACTGATACTTTGCTCACACTGAAACTGTGTTCTCACATTGATACTGTGTTCTCCCACTGATACTGTGCTCTCACACTGATACTGTGTTCTCACACTGATACTGTGCTCTCACACTGATACTCAGTTCTCACACTGATATTGTGCTCTCACACTGATATGTGCTCTCACACTGATACTGTGTTCTCACACTGATACTTTGCTCACACTGATACTGTGTTCTCACATTGATACTGTGTTCTCACACTGATACTTTGCTCACACTGATACTGTGTTCTCACTGAAACTGATACTGTGTTCTCACACTGATGCTGTGTTCTCACATTGACACTGTGCTCACACTGATACTGTGCTCTCACACAGATACTGTGCTTTCACACTGATACTGTGTTCACACTGATACTGTATTCTCACACTGGTACTGTGTTCTCACACTGATACAGTGATCACATCAATACCGTGTTCTCACACTGATACTGTGCTCTCACACAGGTACTGTGTTCTCACACTGATGCTGTGTTCTCACACTGACACTGTACTCACACTGATACTATGCTCTCACACAGATACTGCGTTTTCACACTGACACTGTGTTCCCACTGATACCGTGCTCACACTGATACTGTGCTCATACTGATACTGAGTTCTCACTGATACAGCGTTGTCACACTGATACTGTGTTCTGACTGATATTGTGCTCTGACACTGATACTGTGCTCTCACACTGATACTGTGCTCTCACATGTATACTGTGTTCTCACACTGATACAGTGCTCTGAAACTGATACTGTGTCAATGAGAAAGTAGATAGAAAGTTTGCGAATGTGTTAGTAAGGGATCATGGGAAAATGGCCAAGAGAAATTGTCCAGCTGCGATATTTGTCCTGTCGACACAAACAAAGGATTACTCAGAGTAGTGGTCAAACACGAGTTACACGAAAAAGCAAAAGTTAGACATGTGTCAGACAAGGGGCTGCTATATCCAGCCATGAAATATGGAAATGCTGGTAAGACCGAAATTGTAAACATAGCCCTATGTCATAGAGTTGTTAGCCTGCAATTGGGTATGCTATGGGGGAAATCCACCAATGATTGTATAAACTAAGTGTCACTCAAATGTGTTCTGCTGTAACAATGTATAAGTGTTGAGCTTTTGTACTGTTACATAGCTTGTCAGGACAGAGGTGTACAAACTCGACTCGAGTGGGTTCCCCTTTATCTTAACAGGTCCCGGCCGGGAGATTCTCTAATAAAGGTCTTATGTTGCTTAGAATAAAAGTGTTCGTGTGTCAATGAATTCGCTGAAACAGATTGAAGGGAAAAGAATCCAGTATCAACATTTGGTGTCAGAAGTGGGATCTCAATGGACAACTGCCGAAAACTTGCGAATTAAGAGCCAGACTAGCCTTGGACGAGACGAGAGGAAAGTGGCCACTGAAGCAAGTATAATTTCAATACTGCTCCAGTTTCCTCCGGTTTCAAAAGTCTGAGGAAAGTTTAGCCACTCGCTGGTTCTCAGGTGGTGTCTGAATGAGATCCAGGTCAATCTGGCGAACACTTTCTAAACTTAGGAAATAAGTGTCCAAGTCAGGTGTGACGTCGACCTTGTATAGCACTTGGCCCGTCTAGGCACCGATTGTATTTAAATCCGGAACCTAGAAAGATTGTCGTGCGGCGTCACGAACAGGCTGTGTGGGTTCGAGGCCCAAGTAAATAGAGAATCGCGCGAACCACGTAGGGAAACGTGGAGGTTAGGGAATTACGTAAAATTAAGCTGCGGGACTACGCGGGATTGTGTAAATTTTAAATTGTACTTACGCCAGGTGCGGTGTCGATCTTGTATATCACTTGGTCCACCTAGGCTCTGGGTAAGATAACTGAAACCACCACGGGGCGACGTGGAGACAATTAGGACCCTGATCCAACGTGCGGCGACACAAGGATGGGTAATTTAGATAAAACTACGAATTCCCTGAAAGGTCATTGATCCAAAAAAAAAGGACTCTCGTGAACGTCTGTTTTAAATGCTTGTATGATTTTTACTGTGGAGAAGGAAGCTTGTGTTGGGGAAACCGGGGAGTTGTGGTTTGCTTTAGCTCCACCCACTTTTTCAAACAGTGAAAGTTTTTTTAACCCTTCGTAGTGTTGTCCTGTATGTGGGAATTACGTATAGTCGGATGATAAGTTACGGAGCCAGGAAATGCACAAAGGATAGGTTTGTTGAGTAAAAACAAAATATATGGTCCCGGTGGTTAAAAAAAGGGATAAGGATTTAATAGCCAAATGGAGACAGTACTGTCAAAAGCTGAAAGATGAGTCCCTTCTGTCAAGCTGGCAGGAGAACGCCACTAAAGTAGGGCTGTCCTTGACAGAAGGAGGACATGTTAAAACTGTAGACGTCCTAAAGAAAGAGTGCGCGCACGAGAAACGTACTAAGAGTTCCCTTGGGACCTCTGAGAAGGGTACAGATAGACTACATAGTCGAATGGTTGGCTTTGCGTTGACCGAGGCTGATGATGAATTTGATGAATGGTCACTGACTTGGCGCCCAACCCCAACAGCGTCTCCCGCAGCCCCGGGCCCGTCACCACAGTTCCCTTCCCGCCAATCTCCACCTTACACTCCGGCGAGAGGAGTTAAAGATAACCGTAACCCCACACCAATGAACCGACAAACCCAGACGGACTCTTCCTCTTCAGATAGTGACTCAAGTCCTCAGTTCACTGACCCTGTGGCCGGTAGGACCAGCTCTAAGACTAAAGGACATAACCTGATCGTTCAGACCCCTAGTCCAGAGAGGCGATGCGGGCACTCTCATCAGCCCCGCTCTCAGTCTGAACCTCGGGGCCATTGGCAACGACACACTCGTCATAACCGAAGCTCCAGCATTAGTTCTACAGGCTCGGAGTGCTCTTCAGATAGAGAAACGGCCTCAGGAAATAATACTTCTGTCCAGAAAACTAGGGTAGGAACTAGGCAGTTCCCAGTTTGACCCATGCCGAATCCCGATTCAGACCAGGTTGCGGAACACCCCACAATAGATGTATATGTGCCATGGAAACCAAATGAGACTATGGCTATCCTGGCTACCATACCAGATCGAAAGAGAGAACCTGTCAAGTTTATAGATCGCCTCCGACTCACCATTGGAGTTTATAATGCAGAATCAAGAGACTTGTGGTCCTTAGTGCAGCAGACCCTGAGCCCGACTGAACACGACCGGTTCTTAGAAAATTTGAGGCGAGCCACCCATGATGCATTAGTGACTGCTCACCCTAATAATGCCCAGGATCGCCGAGACGCTATCTTTAATGTTCTCAGCAAGAACCTTCAGAAGCCCATCAGTATGGCAGCAGTGTTAAACCCAAACGAGAAGAAACTGCCGACGAATTCATGGAAAGATTTATTGAAATATACGGAGGGCAATCTGGAGATAATGCCTTCAGGGCAGGGGTCAATTCACTTCAATTCTGCACTATTCTACTTCAGTGCCTGCCCTATTCGATTGCTCACGCTATCCGGACAAATAATATGAATTGGGCAGATAACAGTAGAGCCCAAATGGAAAGAGCGGTAAAATATTATTGGCAGGAGAAGAAAGGAGGGGAAGGAGGAGGCGCACCCCTGACCCGGGTCAAAACCGAATATGTGACTAGAAAGGAAGAACCCCCACGGAGAGGACCCTGGTCCGACCCGAGGGGATACCAGATGGAACCACAGTACTGTGTAAAGGGATGGGTGGATAACCAAGGATACGGATATACCCAACACCCAAATGGCCCAAGGCCCCGCTAATTACGGACCGCCCTACTGTCCCCGGCCTGGTATGGGAAGATGTCGGGGCTGGGAAAGACGAGATGGATGCTTTAATTGTGGGCAAGAAGGACATTGGAGTAGAGAGTGTCCCTCCTGTCGGCACGAAAGAGGAAGAGGAGGAAGAGGAGGGGGGCAAGGGGGGAGAGGATGGGGATCTTACACTAACTTCTCCCAGGACAACCCCTTTGGCCAACCGTCCCCCGATTACGTAACTTGATTGTACAGAGAACCTCCCCGGATGACGAACCGATTTGCCGGTTTCCAGTCCCTAGCACGGCTAAACAAATGCGACAATGGTTGGGGATGATCAATTACTGCAGATCCTGGATCCCTAACGTCGCCCTGATGACTAAGCACTCACACCGTATACAAATAAGGAAGGCAGCTTTGAAATAGAAGCCACAGACGTCCAAGCCTTTAAGGAACTAAAGACAGCCCTGCTGCAAGCTCCGGCTTTGGGCCGGCCCCTCTATGACCGCCCTTTCAACTGTATTGTACAATCCTGAAAGACTGTGCTACCGCTGTCTTAACTCAGAAACACGGGGATAAGCATAGGCCTGTTGCCTACTATTCTTCTAAAATAGACCCCGTTGCCTTGGGGCACCCTGTATGTACTCAAATATTAACCGCCAACTACAATAACCTTCAATCCACTGCCAACCTTACCCTCCAGCAGGATATTGTTGTGTACACCTCTCACTCCGTAGCTGCCCTCCTGGGCCAACTGCAGACTCAACACCTTACCATGGCCAGGCAAAGCAGATAAGAGATCTACCTACTGAATAATCCTAAACAGACCTTTCGGCACTGTACGGCCATTAATCCGGCCTGTTTTCTTACTGAGCCACCCCAAGATGAAGAAGAACCCAGTCATGATTGTTTATCTTTAATTCAGGAGGCCTAATCGGTCAGGGAAGATTTAGTTGACGTACCAATGGAAGACCCAGACTGTATTCTGTATGTTGACGGAAGTTCTTCTATTAATCCAGAAGGTGCACGAATCTCAGGATACGCCATAGTAAACCAGGAGAATCAGGTCTTGGAATCTGCCACCTTTGAAACCACCTATTCTGCCCAACAAGCTGAACTATTCGCCCTCACCCGAGCCTGTATCTTGGCCAAAGACCTCAAAGTCAATATCTATACCAATTCTAGGTATGCCTTTGGGGTAGCCCATGATTTCGGACAGTTATGGAAAAATAGGGGATTCCTAACCTCACAGGGAAATGAGATATCTCATAGGCAACTAGTATCAGATTTGTTGCAAGTCCTCATGCTCCCTAAATGTATTGCTATTGTCAAGTGCACTGCCCACACTACCGGAAACTCTTCGGTCGATATAGGAAACCACCGTGCTGACAGAGAGGCTAAACAGGCCTCTTGCGGACAACAAATGGTGGTGCCTAGAATGATGAGTCAAACTAAAAATCCTGCCAAGGATGTAAGCCTCGGAAAAACCAATGCCAACCATCCAAGATGTCATTAAAGCACAGGAGGACGCTCCTGAAAAAGATAAACTGTTGTGGAAAGATTATGGATGTACTTATGATAATGTTTCTAAACTCTGGACCATTCCTGCGGAACAGACTTGCATGTCTGACGAGTTGGCTCTATGGGTTATGGAGCAAGGACAACAAGTGACACGCTTTTGGCCACTTGGTGGCACCCTAGATTCCAGATGTTAGCCCAGAACATCAGTAGTCGCTGCCTTGTTTGCCAACAGCATAATCCAGGGAAGGGAGTCCCCTGTGATTGGGGTAAGACGCCCCTACCAGAAGGTCCCTTTGAGACCTTGCAGTTGGACTACATTGAGTTGCAAAAAGTTCAGTGTTACAAATATGTGTTAGTAATAGTAGATGTGTTTAGCAGAAGGATTGAAGCCTACCCTACCCTGGACAATAAGGCTCAAACTGTTGTTAAGGTGTTAATGAGGGAAATTGTTCCTAGATATGGTATCCCAGTCGACTGATGACCACCTATGTTCTTTCTCTGACTCAGGCTCTGCGACTAGCTCACAACCAGGTTCGAGAGGCTCACCTCGACCTCCCAGTTTTACCCGAATCGTCCCTCGTGGCACCAGGGAAGTATGTCCTGATTAAGAAATGGATTCGAAAGGGACTAGAGCCACAATGGGAGGGGCCTTTCAGGTGTTACTCACTACCCCCACCACAGCTAAGGTTGAAGGGAGAAGTGCCTGGGTTCACCTGCACCACTCTAAACTTATTACTTCATAATGAGCCTCTCACTGGTCGTCCTAACCCTTGTTTCTGTTCCAGACTTCCTCTCCACCATAGCTGAATAAACCACATCCTTGGGGCAGGAAGAAAAACGCCAAGAACACAGCAGGAAAAAGGAACAAGCAGACTTAGCTGTTTTCTGATCTATCCTTATCCTATTGTTAACTAATGTATAGTATCGTCTAAAATTATTTAAACATGTGTAAGCTAGCAGGTATAATTGTGCTATCCTAGCAGAACTAGAAGGGCTACAGGATAACTTATTTTATCAGACCCATACCCGATTGCATGGTAATCGAACTGTGTGTTACCCACTAGCCCAATCAGTAGAGGCCCTGTTCGTGGCTACCCCTGGGTGGACTCCCCGCGACTTATATACGGCGGATACCTCGGACGCACCCTGTGAGGGACAAATGGGCGAATATAGAAAGGGTATACCGGGAAGATGTGTGGAATTAATAGACTCCATGAATCCTGAGTGCAGAGGATCCCAGGGAAAGAACGGAGCGGTATGCTCAGACATTGCAAGCTACCCGCTTTGCTTCTCAGGACAAGGGTGGGGTTGTGTATATGCCCTGGTCCCCGGGAATGCCACCTGTGTGCAGACGCAGTGTGCCCGTCAGCACTGTTGAGTGCGTAAGGGCCAGTTTACCTGTACCTGTAACGAGCAAAGATGCCTGAATGTGACCGCAGGAAGGCAAGTTATCTGCAGTCAGTGTAACGGAACTCATGTCAGCTCAGAAACATGGGCATACCCGTTTGATGCTTACCAATTGGTAGGATCAGGCTCAAATTCAAGGGAACCTAGCAATTGGTGGTATAAGCAGTTCACGAGTGTTAGCAACACTAATGTAAAGTGTTATAGAGCTAAGGAAAGATTTGTGTTCCTCCTTAATGGTACCTTTAAGACAGCCACACCGACCCTCCCGGTCCTCTTTGCAGTAGGAACTATAGGACCACTCACTGTCCCATGCCCCAAAAGGGGGCATACCCGGAGAAGGATAGTAACACAGGCCATCAGCAAGGAATTCTGTGCCAATTAGGAGGATCCTATCACGCTAGGATCATCACTCGGCTATGGGTTCCTTGGGGCCCTGTCTGTAGGTGGATCGGCAGGGGTAATTAGTGCCAAAAATAGGAACTACCTTATTTGCGGATTGACCATTTTGGGCAATAGCACATCTAAGGGACTGGATGCCATTAACCGAGAGCTGTCTGAACTAAGATTGTATACGCAGCAAACCCGCTATGCCGTAGATTATCAGCTGGCCCAACAAGGAGGAGTGTGCACAATTATAGGGGACAAATGTATAACACATGTCACGGATAAATCATGCAATATCACCCAGGCCATTGATGCCATAAAAAAGCAGCTGGATGAGTTTAGGCAGGGCCCAAAGAAAGGAGATGGTTGGTTAGATTGGTTACTTGGAGGATCCTAGGGATCTTATTTAATGCATGGAGCAGTCATTCTCATTGTGATAATAGTTACCTGTTGTCTGCTTATTGGCTGCTTTAATGTCTGTTGTAAGGTGATAATGGCGAAATTGGAGCAAACTCTTAGTCACGAGCTCCCGGAATTTGGTTGAACAAACTAAAGGTTTACTCAAGAATCAGGAAGAATATGAGAAACAAGAATGCGAACGGCTGAATGCGATACTCCTGGAATAATCACCAGGTTTATCATGGAATGATAAAAGGGGGGAATGAGAATGTAGATAGAAGGTTTGCGAATGTGTTCGTAAGGGATGATGGGAAAATGGCCAAGAGAAATTGTCCAGCTGCGATATTTGCCCTGTCAACACAAACAAAGGATTACTCAGAGTAGTGGTCAAACACGAGTTACGCGAAAAAGCAAAAGTTAGACATGAGTCAGACAAGGGGCTGCTATATCCAGCCATGAAATAGGGAAATGCTGGTAAGACCAAAATTGTAAACATATCCATAGGGCCCGCCCTATGTCAAAGAGTTGTTAGCCTGCAATTGGGTATGCTATGGGGGAAATCCACCAATGATTGTAAAAAACTAAGTGTCACTCAAATGTGTTCTGCTGTAACAATGTATAAGTGTTGAGCTTTTGTACTGTTACATAGCTTGTCAGGACAGAGGTGTACAAACTCGACTCGAGTGGGTTCCCCTTTATCTTAACAGGTCCCGGCCGGGAGATTCTCTAATAAAGGTCTTATGTTGCTAAGACTAAAAGTGTTCGTGTGTCAGTGAATTCGCTGAAACAGATTGAAGGGAAAAGAATCCAGTATCAACATTCTCACACTGATACCGTGTTCTCACACTGATACTGTGTTCTCACACTTATACAGTGCTCACACTAATACCGTGTTCTCACACTGGTACTGTGTTCTCACACTGATACTGTGCTCACACTGGTACTGTGTTCTCACACTGATACTGTGCTCACACTGATACCATATTCTCACACTGATACTGTGTTCCCACACTTAAACAGTGCTCACACTAATACCGTGTTCTCACACTGGTACTGTGTTCTCACACTGATACTGTGCTCACACTGATACTGTGTTCTCACACTGATACTGTGTTCTCACACTGATACTTGTGTTCTCACACTGATACTGTGTTCTCACACTGATACCGTGTTCTCACACTGATACCGTGTTGATACTGAGCTCTGAAGCTGATACTGTGCTCTCACACTGACACTGTGCTCTCACTCTGATACTTTGCTGTCACACTGAAACTTTGCGCTCACACTGATACTATGTTCTCACACTGATACTGTGTTCTCACACTGATAATCTGCTCATACTGATACTGTGCTCTCACACTGATACTGTGCTCCCACACTGATACTGTGTTCTGACACTGGTACTGTGTCCTCACACTTATACTGTGTTCTCACATTGATACTGTGTTCTCACATTGATACTGTGCTCTCACACTGATACTGTGCTCTCACACTGATACTGTGCTCTCACACTTATACTGTGTTCTCACACTGATTCTGTGTTCTTAAACTGATATTCTGTTCTCACACTGGTACTCTGTTCTCACACTGATACTCTGTTCTCACACTGATACTATGTTCTCACACTGGTACTGTGTTCTTAAACTGATATTCTGTTCTCACACTGATACTCTGTTCTCACACTGATCCGGCTCTGTTGTTGGAGATTTAAAAGCTGTTTTCTGGTCCATCGTGCCCGTGCTGGCTCTTTGAAAGAGCTATTGTAAGGGGTGGTTTTCAGGGTGTCAGCTTTCCTTTCTGACCTTATATGAGCGGTTTCGAATCGCTGCCACACCCTTGGTTCTAGACTCTGGAATTATGAATGGACTGTGACAGACTTGGACAGACAATCGGTTTCAAGGTAAGAAGCAGGTATAGCTTTATTGTGTTTAAAAAGAAGTAAAAGGCACACCTTTTAATAACACACACAGACCAATACACACTGAGGGGTAAAACGCATTAAATAAATTGTCAAAATACAGCCTGTGGGGAAAAGAATACAGTTTAAATTCTAAATGGGGTAAAGAGGAGAATGCAGATACATTTACACAAGTTCTCCCAGCCTCCCCCTCCCAATTCCTCTAACTAACTGGGGGTTCAGGGGCTATGCTCACCAATCCTTTTTGACAGTTGCCGGTGAATCGCGGTTTCGGGGTTCACTGCACTTTGCCTTCTAGACGAGCCCTACCCCGGATGGAGGAGAGCACTTCGGACTGCGTAGTCTTCAGTTGGGTTGAGTCCACTAATGCGGTAAGTCGCATTTTGGATGTATGGGGTAAGTACCCACTTTCTTTGGTTAGGACTAGTTTTATTTAATCCTTTTAGGTAATTTCTCACCCGTTGGTCATTCAGAAGTAGATTGTAGAGTGCAAATAAATGTCGATTCTTCGGTTTTTGCTGAGTTGGTTTTGGTTGATCGTTTCGCTGGTTGTGGTGGCCCAGGTTGTCAATTTGGTTGCTGACAGCCTTCCATTTCGTGGGCCTCTTGCTGTCGGCGTGCTCGGTCGATCCTTGATGGTTTCTTGTAGTTTTCTCCACTACTCCATTTCTTCACTCCCCACCTCCGGCTGCTTTTTTTTCCCCCTTGTAAAACTGGGAATAGATATACCCCAAAAGGCTTCCTTATCTCCCGCCAAATCTGGCCCCGCTCTTTGTTTCAAGGGAGCTGCTCATTAGTTTTGAGCTCTCTTCTTTGTCAGAATTTGGCGGGCTCGTTCAGCAGTAATTTGATTATGATGTGGTAATGTGGAAAATCACCGGTTGGCATTGTTGAAGCAGTGTTTAAACTCTTGGGCCGATTGGCTGGGCCCGTGATTTCTATAGGCCTTTTTGCACATGCATGCCAATAATGGTCTCCGATGATTAGCCTGATAGCTCTTGATGCGTTTATGTCCTAGGGAGCGAATTTTTATGTCTCACAGTTCTTGTTAGGTATCGATTGACTCATTCTCCCAGACAAATTGAATTATCTCCAATACCCAATCCCTGAGTGAAGTCCCACCCTCTGTTCTGGCAGTCTGTTCCAACATGTTCCTTTAGAGATCTTAAACTTGTCAAGCTCTTAGGTATTTTCCTCAGAGTTTTTCCTAGGATACCAAAATGTTCATCGAGTTCCAAATTAAATTCCCATTCCTATGAGTCCAAACACTGGGGGCGGGGGGACGGGGGGTGGGGGGTCTCCATGAATGCATCCCCTTTTATCTCCTGCAGGCCTCATCTGCCCTTTAAACTCATTTGTGTCCCGAAGTTTTTCCTTCCATTTTAAAAGTCCAAAAACGGATTCTTCTCCTCTGCAGGAGAAAGGTACAAGGAATCTTTGCAAAATATTGGTAAATTCTACATCCCCCTGTGATACCATACCACTTATGGTATCATCTTCCAGGCGAGCAAAATTCCTGGCTCCCAAGAGACAACCTTCCCTGTAAATTAACTAAACTAATACCCAAAATATGCATTATACTTATGCAACATCACCATAGATACACACTTTTCCCTTTACAGGTACAAACTTTTTACATTTACACCCTCCCAGCTTGGAGGGGGTTCAATCACTACAATTGCATTTCAACACAGTTACATTTCATTTCAATTACATTATATTCACCAGCATGTCGGAAACGTACAACCACATTACAGAAGGAAGAATATCGATTAAAATTAAACAACATCAATTGGTCTCCTGAGGTTTGTCCACCACCTGGTAATGTCTGGATCGGCGCTTTTGTTTTCTCCCCTTACACTTAGAAAAACCATCAATACTGAATTATTCCAAGCTGGCAAACCAGTAAAAGATGGGAGACTATCCTAATCCAAGGAGGGACTTCTATATTGTTGAGAATGTCCCACCAGGGTGGAACTGTGATGTCTGAAATCTCGCTCTCTATTACGGTTGTCTTGCTCTAGTGTGTAGAAATGTTTTTGCGATACTTCCACAGATTTCAACAAAGAGGTAAGATGTTCAGGTAGAGGAGGAATTGCATAACCGAAATGTGTGACATAGTTTTGTAAGTTGGTAAAGTTTTCTGTTACAGTGAGGTGAATAGTGGAGGGTTCAGGAATGGGGACAATCCGTTCTTGGGCCACTCGAACTTCTGCCTCAGGTTTAAAGCAAAAACTACTTTCACTCACCGGACACCATATGTGTTGTCCATATTGGTAGTGGGGTGCACTGGTGGTGACACACTATGTCCCACCCCCCTATGTATGCTACCTGTTGGGGAACAGGGTCTTGTGACATTACCTCCATGGTACAGTTGATAGGTTGTGCACCAGCAGCTTTAAACCCGCACTGTGGTCTCAAGTAGGCGTTCAGGTGCTGGGGACACAGCACTATGTGTGTGCCCTGGCTCCGGCATCCAGAGAGGTCAGTACCTGTCATAGCGTGCTCCCACTTTATGACATAAGGTGGGCTCGCTGAGTAACGGACGTGTGCAGCCCCTTGAATGACCCCAATATTCTCCACCCTGTATACCGGTGCGGGTCGGGCTGTCCCACCCATGACCGGCATCCTCACTACTATCCCCATGATAGTGTGATTGGAACGCCCACAGTCCACTGGGACAGGGTAGGCTTCCGAAGCTAGCCGGAGCTGACACGGGCTCAGCGAATTACTAAACGGGTGGGGGGCTGCGAGGTGCTTGTTGCTGATCCAGGAGGGGACTAAACCTTGTTTTAAATCCTCCAGGTTGCTGCGACTCTCGCCCAGCAACCATGCCCCGTACAGCACACACACCTTGTTCTGTGGAGCCTGATCTGAAGCATTCCTGTCCTCCCGTATGAGTGCATTTACCGTTTTAGCGTGTCTTTCTAATTCTTCTATGATTTCTTTTAAATGAGCTGTCATGGCCTGATCCTCATGTAGTTCCGAGCCCACCACTGTGTTTTCCTCTTTTAGGATTTTACGTAGCTGGTTCTTTAGTGTATTTATTTGTAGCTGTAGTTCCATGTCATCTAGACTATTCCCCACAGAGGATCCCATGTTATATGCTGTGAAATGTCATTCCAGGTTCCCCTCCTGTGTCTCCCGGTACCCTTGTCAGTTTTGGCGTAGAATGTATATAAGTCTGCTTTATCTACGTTACCAAAGTCTAACTTGTAAAAATTTTTAAACATGTCTCGTAGCAATGCTTGGTATAATAGTTCTGTTTCCTTGGGGCACCATCCAGTTAAGTGCACCTCAGTTAGGTTAAGGATGACTGAAGCTACGGAGTAGTGTACCCCCTGGTAGAGTACCTTGTCGGTTGGTATGAGGGTTAGCCCATTCCCTGGTCCCTCAGTGGTGGTAGGACACCTATCAGTTACTGTTCATCCAGTCGGGATTGTAGGCAGGGGTTTTTTGGGGCATGCTAGCAGTTCAGTGGCGTTAACTGGGACCAGGGCGTATAGGACCTCACATGCAAGCAGGCTTGCATCCCATCCCATCCCTTCCCCATTATCTTGCCATCGTCTGGCAAAGGCGATTGACATGCCTGCGGGACAGACCCTCTCTGACCCCCACATGCAGACATAGATCCCTTGTTCCGATTCCCACCACTTATCCCAACACACGCTCACTACCCCCTGTGTCCCCGTGATAGTCCGGTAGATATCGTTCCCCAGCCGTTCCCAATTGGCTGTGAAGTCTCCCATGTCACTGCTCAGTTTTCTGAGCCACCACCACCTATCCAGAGGAATCTGCCCTTTACAGGTAAGGCATACCCGTTTTCCCTCGGTCACACTAACACGCGCCGCAACAACCTGTACCCTGGGGCATGGGAAGGAAGCCTCCCCATAGGTGAACCCGTCCTGGCTGGAGTATCGGGTGGAGTTAGACCCCAGGCGCCCTGGCCACCGTCCCTGTTCTCACACTGATACTCTGTTTTCACACTGATCAGGCTCTGTTGTTGGAGATTTCAAAGCTGTTTTCTGGTCCATCGTGCCCATGCTGGCTCTTTGAAAGAGCTATCCACTTAGTCCCACCCCACTGCTTGTTTCCCATAGCTCTGCAAATGTTTCCTCTTCAAGTATTGATCCAATTCCCTTTTGAAACTTATTATTGAATCAGCTTCCACCGCTCTTTCAGGCAGTGCATTCCAGATCATAACAGCTCCCTGTGTTCCTCATGTCATCTCTGGTTCTTTTGGAAACTATCTGACACCTGTGTTCTCAGGTTACCGACCCTCCCGTCACTACAAACAGTTTCTCCTTACTTGTAAAAGTTGCATATTTAGGGAGCATTAAAAAACGGTGGCCAAAGCCTTACCTGTTTCCTCCCTGATGTACCTCAAAAGCCAGGCTGCATCTAGTTGATGACCTATCCACTTTGAATTCTACTAAAAAAAAATTCGAACCAATTATTTTTTACAGTCACCTTCATCAGTTGTTCCATATTCTTTAGTCCAGATATGTTCTCATATCTATCGTCATTTGTAAACACTAATGCAAAATATTTCAAATCTCTGCTACTAAAGCCCTCATTTATGACTTTGTTACCTCTAGACTTGACTATTCCAATGTACCGCTGGCTGGCCTCCCACATTCTATCCTAAGTAAACTAGAGGTAATCGAAAACTCGGCTGCCCGTGTCCTGACACAGTGTTCTCGATCAGGCCAACATCCCCAGCATCAAAGCACTGACCACACTCGGCCAGCTCTGTTGGGTGGGCTACATTGTCCGCATGCCCAACACAAGATTCCCAAAGTAAGCGCTCTACTTGGAACTCCTACATGGCAGGCGATCCCCAGGTGGACAGAGGAAACGTTTCAAGGACACCCTCAAAGCCTCTTTGATAAAGTGCAACATCCACACCGACACCTGGGAGTCCCTGGCCAAAGACCACCCTAAGTGAAGGAAGAGCATCTGGGAGGGCGCTGAGCACCTCGAGTCTCGTCGCCGAGAGTATGCAGAAAGCAAGAGCAGGCAGCGGAAGGAGCGTCCGATAAACCAGACTCCCCACCCACTCTTTCCTTCAACGACTGTCTGTTCCACCTGTGACAGAGACTGTAATTCTCATATTAGACTGTACAGTCACCTGAGAACTCACTTTTAGAGTGGAAGCAAGTCTTCCTCGATTTCGAGGGACTGCCCTTGATGATGATGAGTCCCGCTCACCCATCAGCCCTGTGCTCGCTGACCTACATTGGCTTCCGGGTAAGCAACGCCTTGATTTCAAAATTTTCATCCTTATTTTCAAATCCCCCAAGGCCTCGCCCTTCCTATCTCTGTAATCTTCTCCAGCCTCATAACCCACCAAGATGTATGTGCTCCTCTAATTCTGCCCTCTTGAGCATCCCTAATTATAATCACTCAACCATTGGTGGCTGTGCCATCTGTTGCCTAAGCTCTAAGCTCTGGAACTCCCTGCCTAAACCTCTCCGCCTCTCTACCTCTCTTTCCTCCTTCAGGACGCTCCTTAAAACATACCTCTTTGACCAAGCTTTTGGTCACGTGTGCTAATATCTACTTATGCGGTTGGTGTCAAATTTATATCTCATAATACTCCTGTCAAGCGCCTTGGGGTGTTTCACTATGTTAAAGACGCTATATAAATACAAGTTGTTGTTGTCATTGTTGTGTATGCAATAACTGTTAGACTGAGTACTGTTTAACTCCAAGAGGTATGACCTTGGCTCTGCTTTATTAAGGCCCAAAATGTGACTAATATACAAAATGGCTGGCCTTTTATACTTGGGCTGCACACACATGCGTGCAGCCCAATGGCCTCCAACAGTGATGCCATCTAGTGGTTAGTGATCCCAAAAGTACATACATGACAATACTCCCCTCTGAGATATTAACACAGTCTTTTACAAATTGAGAAAGTCCAGTGTTTTATGCTCCCATGTTGACCGTCTCAGTTCAACTCCAGCCTTGGGTGAGTGTTCAGAGTCTGTTGTGACTGGTGGCTGGGTGGCTGACCTGGTGGGAGTGGCAGTGGCCATGTCAGGGATTGAAAGTCCATTTTCATTGAACATGTCAGTGATTGAAAGTCCCGATTCACTGAGTTCTCTGATGACTGGGGGTAGACTGGTTGGTTGTCAATTTTCTCTTCCTCCGACTGTTCCCATTCGTCTGTGGGCTGCAGCTTTGTCTGATCCATATGTTTTCTGCATGTCTGCCCATTTTTGAACTTGACAATAAATACTCTGTTGCCCTCCTTGGCCATGACAGTACCAGTGATCCACTTGGGACCCTGACCATAATTCAGAACATATACAGGATCATTTACAGAAATATCGCATGACACAGCTGCGACATCATGATACCCTTGCTGACTTTGTCTTCTATATTCAACATGATTATTCAAGTCAGGGTGTACAAGAGATAGCTTGGTCTTAACACCTCTCTTCATCATTAGTTCAGCAGGGGAGACCCAGCTAAGCATGTTTGGTCTTGTCCTGTAACTAAGCAGTATGCATGACAGGCGGGTCTGCAGTGACCCTTGGGTTACTCGCTACTACTTAACTCCAAGAGGTATGACCTTGGCTCTGCTTTATTAAGGCCCAAAGTGACTAATGTACAGAATGGCTGGTCTTTTATACTTGGATTGCACACACGTGTGTGCAGCCCAATGGCCTCCAACAGTGACGCCATCTAGTGGCTAATGATCCCAAAAGTACATACATGACAGTTATAATCTCCCTTTTCAGCTCTTTACTACACTTTCTATATTTCTCATTACATACAATTACGTAGAAATTTCAAATAGAAACAGGCTATTGGGTCTATTTATGCCCCGTTCCTTTAACCACCTATCTAAACTGTTCTCTGCTTTAATCATTAACTCTGGTAAAGCATTCCATGGCCTCACAACCCTCTGTGCAAAAAAAAGCTCAACAGATTTAAATCTCTTACATTTCACCTTGTAACTCTGCCCTTTCATTTGATATCCTTAAATCGCCGGAAACAGTCTGTTTCTAACCACACTTCGTAATTTTAAATGCCTCTATTATATCACCCTGAAATCTGTTGTAACAAAAACAGCACCATGAATGATTCTTATTTTCACTAACTTTATGATATGCCTCTTCAAGTTTCATTTGAGTTTTTATCTTCCTATTTATCTGGGACCTCTATACAATGCACACTCTTTTTACCTTATAGTATTTTGCAGCAGTAGTATATTTATTGTGTACTTGATGTATCACGTATTTCCCACTGCTAAACATTTGTCTTGTTTGCTAACAGTTGTACCCAATTAATTTGAGCACTCTTTTATCTCACTGAACTTTGCCTTTTTCGCTATTTCTCAGTTGTTTGCCTACTTTTGCACCATTTAATTGCCACATTCATGTTCCAGAACTAAATCAATCAATGCTTTTTTCCTTGCAGAACTAGAAACATACTGATCCAACAAGCAATTCTGGATGCATTCAAAAAAGTGTTCTCATTTGATCATGTGCATTACATTTATTCCAATCTATTTTGGGATTGTTAAAATCACCCAATCTTACTGTCCTTCCGTTGTTACATATTTCTCAGAATTGTCTGCAGAACTCCACCTCTATCACCCCTCAACTGTGTGCCAACTTGTAAAGTGTACTATTTCACCTCCAATTTCTTATCTATTATAAGAACCCTATTGTAACATCCTTACATTATAGCAATGTGATAGAATCCTTCGTTAACATTGTCATCCCAACACCCTCCTTTTTCACTCCCTATTTCTCCTGAAAATATTATAACCGGGAATATTAAGTTCCCAATTGTGTCCAAACTTAAGTTATATCATAATCCACCCATTCTTAATAATGCTTCCAACTCTCAAATTTTGTTTTGAATGCATTTGCATATTTACCACTGGCTCCACTTTTTTCAAATATTGACTCTTATTGTTATTCCTATTTCTTTCATTTATGTTTCCATCCATAAGCATGGACCTGGTGGAAGAGAGGATACCTGTACTCAATCAGGACTAGAGGACCATACTGCAGGCTCTCATTGGGCCCAAGTTTCCACAAGAAAAAAAACAGGCGCCCCTCCGAGCTGGACGCCCGTTTTTCACGCCTAAAACGGAGCTTTAAAAAATCCTCGGTATTCTCCACCGACTTACAGGTCCTCTGACCCTCGGCGCAGCCGACACGAGCTGTGGGGGGGGCGGAGCCAGGTCCCGGCGCTGAAAACAGTGCCGGGACCTCTGCACATGCGCGCTACAGTCGGCACGCAAGTGCAGTAGCTCCAGGCGCCGAACTGTGTGGGAGGGGCCCGAAGCACGCAGCCCCTAGCCCTGGCCCAATGGCCTCACTGGGGCTGCGTGAATAAGGCTCCTCCCACGGCCAGCTCCTGCTCCCCGCCCGACCAGACCCGACACTCGCTCCCCCCCCCCCCCGCCGACCAGACCCGACCCGACACCCGCTCCCCCCCCCCCGACACCCGAGACCCGCTCCCCCCCCCCCGCCCCGACCCGACACCCACTCCCCCCAGCCCCGACCGAGACCCGAGACCCGCTCTCCCCACCCCCCCGCCCCGAGACCCGCTCCCCGCCCCGACCCGAGGCCCGCTCCCCCCTCCCCCCCGACCCGCTCCCCGCCCCGACCCGAGGCCCACTCCGCCCCCCCCCCGCCCCGACCCGACACCCGCTCCCCCCCCGCCCCGACCCGACACCCGCTCCCCCCCCGCTCCTGTTCCCCGACCCCCCCCCTCTCTTTCCTCCCTCTCCCTCCTTCTCTCCCTCTCCCTCTCTTGCTCAGCGGCACGAATAGCTGCAGAATTCTCCCTGGCTGAAGCACCTTCACACAGGTAGGAAGATGGTTTATTTAATCTTTTCTTGGCTTATAAATGTTTATTCAGGTTGGATTTATTTGTATAATATTTGTAGAAGTATAAATAAGGATTTATTGTAGAATTTAATGAGTTCCCTTCCCCCCCACCTCGTTCTGGACGCCTAATTTGTAACCTGCATCTGATTTTTTAATGTGTAGAACAGGTTTTTTCAGTTCTACAAAAATCTTCACTGGCGCCATTCTACTTTAGTTTGGAGTACGTTTTCACTGTGGAAACTTTCAAATCAGGCGTCAGTGGCCAGACACGCCCCCTTTTGAAGAAAAAATTCTGTTCTAAACTAGAACTGTTCTACAATAACTAGAACTGCAGAAAAAAAAATGTGGAGAATTGCGATTTCTAAAATAGTCCGTTCTCCACCAGTTGCTCCTAAAAATCAGGCGTGAATCATGTGGAAACTTGGGCCCATTGTGAGTCCTTCGCCAAAGTGGTCCATCCACCCAATTCATTAACATTCCTCCACATTTTCACAGTGAAGTGGTCAACATTGGTTCATTCTCCATGGATCCCATTCTTAACATATCCTTTAATCCACGCCAGCATAAGAAAACTCTCCAGACACAGTTGACATGAAATTAACCAAATGTAATACTTTATTAGTGATTTGTGTTTGTGTCTGTGCCCTGGTCCCTATCCTAATCAAGACAAAGCTGGAATAACAGAGAGTATGTTAAGACTACAGGTATTTGTCTAGTCAATAGTAACATTGATAAATGAGTTATCGATTTTCTTAAAGCAAAGACTAACTTATTAATATAGCATACACAGAACTTTTATGCAAGTTCATTATTGGCACACTAAATTCATGTCATTCTTTCATCTCAATGCTGTTTTCACAAAGTAGTGGCTAATGGGTTGGAGAGTCTATATATACATTTTGAAATGCGAGAAAAAGCTTTATACCGAGCTATGCATTGATTCTTTTTCAATATGAACTTGTAAGAGGAGCAAGACGTATACTTCAAATGATAAATCATTTATTCATTGATTGTTACTGTTTCTGTTAGAGATTCTGGGTTGGCAGTACCATTTTCCTCTCTCAACAGTCTTACAGCAGTTTCTGGAAACTGGTCTTCTATGATCCAAAAGCTTTTTTTTTCAATAACCTGCCCTTACAGTACAGTGTTCTTGAAGGACAAACAATGATCCCACTTAACAATCAACTGCATACTGAATTTAAGGGGGCGCTGTAGTAGGTGAAAATTAAAACCTTTGTTCCTCCCGCCCATTTACTGTTGCTTTTACAGTTGGTCTGAGTTTCCGTGGGCGCATTACTCCCAGCAGCCAGAGCTCCCACCTGAAACATACTGGAACCTCGCAAATATGTTTCAATCGGGGTCAATGCTATTTTACCACCTGACGAATGCCACTTCCTGCTCCCGCCTCTACCAATTGTGAACAAGAGAAGACTTGAGGTGGCCACTTCAAACATTGTTCCTAGTGTCAGCTATGGCTCAGTTGGTAGCACTACTGGCCTAGTCAGAAGTTTGTGGGTTCAAGTCCTGCTCCAGGGAATTGAGCACATAAATCTAGGCTGACACTCCAATGCAGTGCTGAGGGAGTGCTGCACCATTGTAGGGACCACCTTTCAGATGAGACTTTAAACCAAGGTCCTGTCAGCTCTCTCAGGTAGACGTAAAAGATCCCACGACACTATTTCAAAAAAGAGCAGGGGAATTATCCCTGGTGTCCTGGCCAATATTTATTCCTCAATCAACATAACAGATTATCTGGTCATTAACACATTGCTGTTTGTGGGAGCTTGCTGTACACAATTTTGGCTGCCGCGTTTGCCACATTTCAACAGTGACGACACTCCAAAAAGTACTTCATTGGCTGTAAAGTGCTTTGAGACATCCGGTGGTCATGAAAGGTGCTACATAAATGCAAGACTTTCCTATTAAAGGTATGGAGAGCTTTTAGAGACATTTTTCTCATAATAGATTGTGGGTTTTTTGATCTTAAAAGGATTGAAAAATATTTGCAGGTTCTATTGCAGGTTCTGAACTGATCAGGGGCTTCAGGGATAGCAGTTGTTTCCTGATGGGGGTCCTTCTAGGAATCCCACCCTGGGAGGAAGAAGAGACGCAGGAGGAAGGAGCAGACAGACCAGCAGCTGGATTGAGCGCAAATAGAAGGAGGCATGCTTGGAGGAATCCTTACCCTCCTAACAGAGGATATTGGGCCCAGAACAACACACCTGCAGTTCTCTGAAGAGCACTGTAAGAAGGTTTTGATTCTCTAAAGAGGCAGTCACAGAGTTGTGCGTTTGTACTAAACAGGCGGCTGAGCCCCATCATTTTCTCCAGGGACGTTGGGAAGCAATGATTCCCAGGGTGTCAGTAACTGTATCCAGGTCGCCCTGCAGGCTCCTTCGCACAACACGACAGCCTTTATGAATCACAGGGGCCTCCGCCGGACTTATGCCCAACTGCGGTGTGATGACTCGTAGTACATTGTGCAGGTCTCTGCCAGCTTTGCTGGTAGCAGCCATGATGCTTTCATATTATGTCAATCATTTAATCCCACCCACAACTGTTTGCCCCTTTTATTCATTCACAGGATGTGAGCATCGCTGGCAAGGCCGGCATTTATTGTCCATCCCTAATTGCCCTTGAGAAAGTGGTGGTGAGCTGCAGTCCGTGTGGTGAAGGTACTCCCACAGTGCTGTTAGGGAGGGAGCTCCAGACTTTTGGCCCAGCGACAATGAAGGAACGGTGAAAACTTTCCAAGTCAGGATGGTGGGTGACCTGTTACACTCCAAGTTACACACCATCCTGACTTGGAAAGATATCGCCGTTCCTCCATCGTCCCACAAGACGTATACTTCAAGGTCCCACAAACAGCAATGTGATAAACATCTGTTTTTATTATGTTGATTGAGGGATAAATATTGGCCAGGACACTAGGGATTACTCCCCTACTCTTCTTTGAAATAGTGCTATGGGATCTTTTCCATCCACCTGAGAGGTCAGACAGAGCCTCGGTTTAACGTCTCACCTGAAAGGCAGAACCTTCGACAGTGCAGCACTCCCTCAGCACTGCACTGGCGTGTCAGCCTAGATTTTTGTGCTCAAGTTGCTGGAGTTGGACTTGAACCCACAACCTTCTGACCCAGAGGTGAGTGTGCTCCCCACTGAGCCACGGCTGACACTGTTATCTTTTAAGTTGCTACATTACATTAAGGAGAAATCAAGGCGTTTTGATGTAAGATTCTAACAAACGTTTAGTAACATAGAAACATAGAAAATAGGCGCAGGGGTAGGCCATTCAGCCCTTCTAGCCTGCACCGCCATTCAATGAGTTCATGGCTGAACATGCAACTTCAGTACCCCCTTCCTGCTTTCTCGCCATACCCCTTGATCCCCCGAGTAGTAAAAACTTCATCTAACTCCCTTTTGAATATATTTAGTGAATTGGCCTCAACTACTTTCTGTGGTAGAGAATTCCACAGGTTCACCACTCTCTGGGTGAAGAAGTTTCTCCTCATCTCGGTCCTAAATGGCTTACCCCTTATCCTTAGACTGTGACCCCTGGTTCTGGACTTCCCCAACATTGGGAACAATCTTCCTGAAACTAACCTGTCTAAACCCGTCAGAATTTTAAACGTTTCTATGATGTCCCCTCTCATTCTTCTGAACTCCAGTGAATACAGTTGATCCAGTCTTTCTTGATAGGTCAGTCCCACCATCCCGGGAATCAGTCTGGTGAATCTTCGCTGCACTCCCTCAATAGCAAGAATGTCCTTCCTCAAGTTAGGAGACCAAAACTGTACACAATACTCCAGGTGTGGCCTCACCAAGGCCCTGTACAACTGTAGCAACACCTCCCTGCCCCTGTACTCAAATCCTCTTGCTATGAAGGCCAACATGCCATTTGCTTTCTTAACCGGCTGCTGTACCTGCATGCCAACCTTCAATGACTGATGTACCATGACACCCAGGTCTCGTTGCACCTCCCCTTTTCCTAATCTGTCACCATTCAGATAATAGTCTGTCTCTCTGTTTTTACCACCAAAGTGGATAACCTCACATTTATCCACATTATACTTCATCTGCCATGCATTTGCCCACTCACCTAACCTATCCAAGTCACTCTGCAGCCTCATAGCATCCTCCTCGCAGCTCACACTGCCACCCAACTTAGTGTCATCTGCAAATTTGGAGATACTACATTTAATCCCCTCGTCTAAATCATTAATGTTCAATGTAAACAGCTGGGGCCCCAGCAATTAGCAATTACGGATGTGAAAGGATGAAGGTGAAAACGGAATGAGCTAGAGTTGATGCCCAATAGAGTGTAGTGACTGCACGCGGTTAACTAAACAGCAGTCATTAAGGACTTGAACCTTTGTGTTATGTGAACTTGGAAATGAAGCCTTTTAGTAATCGCATCAAGATAAAGGTGATATCCCAACATGTAGCACTAAGGGACTTCACACAGTAACAAGACAGTTCGAGCACTGATCTACTGTCTCAACTAAAATGCAAATCTAACCTAAGTCTGAACATTTGGACATAGAAACATAGAAACATAGAAATTAGGTGCAGGAGTAGGCCATTCAGCCCTTCGAGCCTGCACCACCATTCAATAAGGTCATGGCTGATCATTCAACCTCAGTACCCCTATTGTTTAAAAAATCTCCAAATACAATACAAGTAGCTTCAAAACACTGGTGAGACTATCTATATGTTTTGTTGAGACGCCGAGGTGAGCAGCCTGTAGTACAGGATACCACGAAAATGGAAAAACATAAAAGAAAACGAGGTAAATGAAGAAAATGAATGCCTAGGTTGTGACCAAGCTTGTATTTTAAAGGCATGCCAATTGAAGGAAGGACTGAGGGCGATAAGAAATTTTATAGTTTTGAAATCCTGGGAAAAATGAGTTATAGTGGGAGACAGTAGGATAAGTCTTGATTTTGAACAGTGTGAAAAGGAGATTGTGGGTGGGGGCTGGGACAGTTCATTTGGCGCTCAGAGGGAACAAGAGAGGGCCTTTCAGAAGAATACTGATCGAAGTAGCCTGGATAACAAAGAGAAAAACCCTGCAGCTTGTGCTGAGCAAATGTCTCCTGCAGCCTTCACGTCACAGTGAGTTTTATCTGTGAGTATCATTTTCCTATAATACAATATCAAGCTGAAGGCTTTATGTCTAGAATTATCAGTTCCTAGCACAGAGGCAAGGGCTCCAAGGTTGCCTGCTTAAAATACTTAACAGAATGTGTGGTTAGGTGACTGAGGTTCTTTACAGGAGACACAACTAACAACAACTTGTATTTATATAGCGCCTTTAACGTAGTAAAATGTCCCAAGGTGATTCACAGGAGTGTCAAAAGACAACAAAAAAAATTTGACACCGAGCCGCATAAGTCGAAATTAGGGCAGGTGACCAAAAGCTTGGTCAAAGAGGTAGGTTTTAAGGAGTGTCTTAAAGGAGGAAAGAGAGATAGAGAGGCGGAGAGGTTTAGGGAGGGAGTTCCAGAGCTTAGAGCCCAGGCAGCTGAAGGCACAGCCGCCGATGGTTGAGCGATTATAATCAAGAGGATAGAATTAGAGGAGCGCAGACATCTCGGGGGCTTGTGAGGCTGAAGGAGATTACAGAGATAGGGAGGGGCGAGGCCATGGAGGGATTTGCAAAAAAGCTGAGAATTAAGAAGCATTAAAGAAATTAGGAAAGGAAAGAACATGTGAATAACGAAGACACTGGGAAACAAGAAGAGATAAAAAGACGGAAGAGATTGAAAGCTTGTAGAATAGGTTTGAATCGAATAAAGGAAATCCTGTCAAAACACGGTAGGTTCTGTTAGACCTGAAAAGAGTAAAAGCAAAGGCCAGCACTAAAGCCGCAAACCCCCCTGCCCTCCAGTATTCAGTTCTGATGAAATGTGTCCAGCTCCAAGCACCAACCTGCCTTCCCTCCCGCCAGATACAAATGGAATCAGATCCTGCTGTATGATTATGGTCTGATGTTACCAAAGCTGACAATGAGGAAAGAGAACAGCAGAATATCGAGAAAGTAGTTGCTGTTCCTGAAGCTTGCATTGAACTTCAGTATAATTGAGCAAGGAGTCAAAATTGGAGTGGGAATTAAAGTGGGCAAGCTACAGGGAACACCGGGTTCAACTTGAGGTGTTCAAACAATGTCGAGGAAACCCCAAAGTGAGCACCCGATACAATATAGTGAACTAGAGGAGCACAGGTGTCATGTATCTTACATTATTATACATAACTGTATCCTAACATGCTATACATGACTGTAATAAGATATGACCTGCAACCACCAGCAGACCTTACCACCAGGGGTGCACTTGCAAGAGACAGGTATATAAGGACAGGTCTCAGGCAAGTGCAGCATTCCAGAGCTGTGAAATAAAGAGACAGGTCCAGAGTGACCTTGACTTCACTACATGCCTCGTGTGAATCTGTACTGAGGGGACAGGACTTTACAACAGGTAAATCATTTTCATCTGGATCCAGGCTGAACATCAGAACTGAGTGGAAGCTCCGAGGATGGTTTCCGAGCCCTATTTAAATCTCTCATTTTATTGCTTGGGATAGATGTAAATTGGGCTGCCGATGAGCGATCAACAATTTCACACCATCGCTCAAAGTCAAAATCTATCCCTTGTGTCTTCCAAGGATGCACAAACTGAAGGCTGTAAGGCTTCGGTGGTGTAAATTGAAGACAGCTTTGTTTTCTGATCTCCCAAACCTCGGGGCAGGGCTTCAAACCAGCATCTCTCAGGACTTCCAGGATCTGTAATGCTTCTTAATTCTCATCCTTGCTTACAAATCCCTCCATGCCCTTGCACCTCCCTATCTCTGTAATCTCCTTCAGCCTCACAACTACCCCCCGAGATGTCGTGCTGAGGCCCAGCCAACCGACACCAGGGCCTGGTACTGGTGGCATGGCAAGAGTTCTCTCACCTGCTGCTGCTGTCTATTGGGATAGCAGCATGCAGAAACCCTCAGACCTGCACCTTTAGAAGCCTGCACATATTACAGGAAGGTAACTTCGTGGCGGAACTTCGGAGGTTGGCTAGTTTATGTGAGTTCTCCGATGAACTGAGGAGAGACATGCTGAGAGACATTTTCATTGAAGGAATAGGCCACGCAGGCATATTCCGAAAGCTCATAGAGACCAAGAACCTGACCTTAGAGGCAGCAGCACTGGTTGCACAGACATTCTTGGTAGGGGAAGAAGAAACGAGGTTGATTTAAAATGCAGGTACGACAACTAACAAAATATTGGAACAAGAAGTTCACAGCACTAAACAAGCTGCTACCCCCACACACAGTCAAAACCAGGAGAACAGGCTCTCGACAGCAGACTGAAGCCATCAAGGGCCACAGGAACGGCCATTCACACCTCATCAACCCACAATGCGAGAAATCAACTACAAACTGAGAGAAGCTCAAGAGAGATCAGCCAGATGCAGCTCATTCTTTGGGAACATTTTGAACAATGGAACAGGTCTGTGCTGGAGTTGTGGGGGTGGGCACTCGGCAATGGGATGTCGATTTCAGCAGGCTGTTTGCAGAAATTGTGAATATACAGGGCATTTGGCCCGCATGTGCAAAAAAACGGCAGCTCGGCTGGTATACGAATCGGATGGGTCGGAAAGCGGACCAGAAGATGGTGGGGACAGTACCCGGGACACCGGTGTACAGCGGGTCAACACGATCGATGGCCGCTGCTCCTACAACAGGACGCCTCCTATAATGACGAGGGTCCTACTCAATGGGATACCTGTCAACATGGAGCTGGATACGGGAGCGAGTCAATCTCTCATGGGCGCTCAGCAATTTGAACAACTGTAGCCGCATAAAAGAGACAGACCAAAACTCACAAGGGTCGACACCACACTAAGGACCTATACCAAAGAAATCATACCAGTCCTCGGCAGCACCATGCTCTCTGTCACACACAAAGGGACAGTGAACCGACTTCCCCTGTGGATTGTCCCCGGAGACCCCCCAGCACTGCTGGGGAGAAGCTGGCTGGCAAAACTAAACTGGAAATGGGATGATGTCCATGCCATGTCATTAGAGGAACGGACCTCCTGCTCAACAGTTATAAAGCGATTTGAACATCTCTTTCAGCCAGGTGTGGGCACTTTCAAAGGGGCCATAGTCAAAATCTACATCACACAGGATGCTAGACCGGTCCATCACAAGGCCAGAGCTGTACCCTATATGATGAGGGAAAAGATTGAACACGAACTAGACAGGCTTCTGTGGGAAGGCATTATATCACCTGTGGAATTTAGTGACTGGGCAAGTCCCATCGTCCCAGTCATGAAGCCTGATGGATCCGTACGAATCTGTGGGGACTACAAATCTACCATAAACAGAGTCTCCCTACAAGACAAGTACCCGCTGCCCAGAGCGGAGAACTTATTTGCCACATTAGCTGGAGGTAAACTTTTCTCAAAATTAGACCTCACATCTGCATATATGACGCAAGAATTGACCGAGGAATCCAAGCTACTCACTACCATCAACATACATGGAGGCCTTTTCATGTACAATCGATGCCCATTCGGCATCAGGTCGGCAGCTGCTATATTCCAGCGCAACATGGAGAGTCTGCTCAAGTCCATCCCGGGGACGGTTGTATTTCAAGACGACATACTTATCACGGGCAGGGACACCGACTCCCATCTCCGTAATTTGGAGGAAGTACTAAAGCGGTTGGATCGGGTAGGCCTCGAGTCAAGAAATCCAAGTGCCTGTTTCTCGCACCCGAGGTTGAATTTTTGGGCAGAAGGATTGCCGCTGATGGAATCCGCTCAACAGAGTCCAAAACAGAAGCAATTCGCCTGGCACCCAGGCCCCGGAATGTCTCAGAACTGCGCGCCTTTCTCGGGCTACTCAATTACTTTGGGAACTTTATGCAGAACTTAAGCACGCTGCTGGAGCCTCTCCACGTGCTACTCAGGAAGGGATGCGATTGGTTTTGGGGGGACACCCAGGAACGCGCCTTCAATAAGGCTCGCAACCTTCTGTGTTCCAACAGTGTTTTGACTTTCTTTGACCCAGGTAAAAAGCTAGTTCTCACATGAGATGCGTCAGCGTATGGGGTCGGGTGCGTTTTGCAACATGTCAATAGTGCGGGCAAAGTACAACCCATAGCTTATGCCTCCAGGTCACTTTCGCGGGCGGAGCGCGGGTACGGAATGGTAGAGAAGGAGGCGCTCGCGTGCGTGTACGGTGTCAAAAAGATGCACCAATACCTTTTTGGGGCCAAGTTTGCGTTAGAATCTGACCACAAGCCCCTCACGTTCCTCCTATCCGAGAGCAAGGCAATAAACGCCAGCGCCTCAGCGCGGATTCAACGGTGGGCACTCATGCTGGCGTCCTACGACTATACCATAAGGCACAGACCAGGCACAGACAACTGTGTCGACGCGCTCAGCAGGCTACCCCTGGTGACCACGAAAGGGTCTGATGAACAGGACTGTGAGATAGTCATGGCAATCAATGCCTTTGAGTCCACAGGTTCGCCCATGACGGCTCGTCAAATCAGAGCCTGGACGGCCAGCTACTCCACGTTATCCTTAGTAAAAAGATGTGTCCTAACCGGTGACTGGGCAGAGGCTTGTGATGCCTGCCCCGAGGAATTAAAACCCTTTCACAGGCGCATGCATGAGCTATCACTCCAAGCAGACTGCCTGATGTGGGGCAGCCAAGTAGTCATGCCTCTGCGAGGCAGAGAGGCATTTGTCCGGGAGCTCCACCGCGAGCACCCGGGGATCGTTCTCATGAAGGCCATAGCCAGATCCCACGTCTGGTGGCCTGGTATTGACGCAGACTTGGAGCTCTGCGTCCGAAGGTGCACCATTTGTGCCCAACTCAGCAATGCCCCCAGGGAGGCTCCACTGAGCCCTGGCCCTGGCCTACCAAACTGTGGTCGCGGGTGCACGTAGACTATGCAAGCCCATTCATGGGCAAAATGTTCCTCGTAGTTGTCGATGCATTTTCAAAGTGGATCAAATGCACCATTTTAAACTCGAGCACAACCTCCACCATTGTGGAGAGCCTCACAACCATGTTTGCAACGCATGGAATCTCTGACTTATTGGTCAGTGACAATGGTCCGTGCTTCACCAGCGCAGAATTCCAAAACTTTATAATTGACCACAGCATAAATCACGTCAAGACGGCACCGTTCAAGCCGGCCTCCAACAGCCAGGCGGAGAGAGCAGTGCAAATCATTAAACAAGGCATGCTTAAAATCTAAGGTCCCACGCTGCAGGGTCGCCCGTCGCGACTGCTGCTGGCATACAGATCTCGTCCGCACTCATTGACTGGGATCCCCCCCGCGCAACTGTTGATGGAAAGGACTTTAAAAACAAGGCTCTTATTAATCCTCCCGGACATGCACAAAATCGTTGAAGCAAAGCGCCGTAAGCTGACTGAGTACCATGACAGAAATTCGAGGGGGAGATGGAATGAGATAGGGGACAAAGTGTTTGTACTAAACTATGGCAGGGGTCCCAAATGGCTTGCCGGGACAGTAACGGGCAAGGAAGGAAACAGGCTACTGGTAGTACAAATGGACAATGGCAAAACCTGCCGGAGGCATGTAGACCAAGTCAAAAGCAGATTTACCAACAACACTGCTGAACCAGAAGCAGACTACAATGTGGAACTCACACCATACCTGGTGGACAGACAGAGGGAACAACCTGAGGAAAGGGCAATCCCAACAGACAGCCCAAGTGAGTCAACAATAATCACACCAATCGAAACAGACAGCCCAGGCGAGATACTAGCAACCACACCCAAAGAAAAACAGACATCAAGGCAAACAACTGAACCACAACTCAGACGCTCCACGCAAGAGCGTAGACCACCTGAGAGACTGAACCTATAAAGACAGTAAGACCTTGGGGGAGGGTGATGTCATGTATCTTACATTATTTTATATAACTGTATCCTAACATGCTATACATGATTGTAATAAGATATGACCTGTAACCACCAGCAGACCTTACCACCAGGGGTGCACTTGCAAGAGACAGGTATATAAGGACAGGTCTCAGGCAAGTGCAGCATTCCAGAGCTGTGAAATAAAGAGACAGGTCCAGAGTGACCTTGACTTCACTACATGCCTTGTGTGAATCTGTACTGAGGGGACAGGACTTTACAACAGGTAAATCATTTTCATCTGGATCCAGGCTGAACATCAGAACTGAGTGGAAGCTCCGAGGATGGTTTCCGAGCCCTATTTAAATCTCTCATTTTATTGTTTGGGGGAGATGTAAATTGGGCTGCCGATGAGCGATCAACAATTTCACACCATCGCTCAAAGTCAAAATCTAACTCTTGTGTCTTCCAAGGATGCACAAACTGAAGGCTGTAAGGCTTTGGTGGTGTAAAATGAAGACAGCTTTGTTTTCTGATCTCCCAAACCTCGAGGCAGGGCTTCAAACCAGCATCTCTCAGGGCTTCCAGGATCTGTAATGCTTCTTAATTCTCATCCTTGCTTACAAATCCCTCCATGCCCTTGCACCTCCCTATCTCTGTAATCTCCTTCAGCCTCACAACTACCCTCCGAGATGTCGTGCTGAGGCCCAGCCAACCGACACCAGGGCCTGGTACCGGTGGCATCGCAAGAGTTCTCTCACCTGCTGCTGCTGTCTATTGGGATAGCAGCATGCAGAAACCCTCAGACCTGCACCTTTAGAAGCCTGCATATATTACAGGAAGGTAACAATAACATCATCATCATGGGCAATGCCTCGGAATCGAGGAAGACTTGTTTCCAATCTTAAAATGAGTCCTTAGGTGGCTGAACAGTCCAATATGAGAACCACAGTTTCTGTCACAGGTGGGACAGATAGTCGTTGAGGGAAGGGGTGGGTGGGACTGGTTTCAGCACGCTCTTTCTGCTGCCTGCGCTTGATTTCTGCATGCTCTCAGCGACGAGACTCGAGGTGCTCAGGCAGCCACAACAGGAATGCAGTTACCTAAGCTTTCTGGTGTCGGGGAAACTGCAGAGTGAACGGAAGCCATGGTATACTGAATTCGAGAAGCATAGGTAGCTTCTTTTCTCAGAAATGCTAAATAACCGTTTTTTGCAGCAGTGAATGAAGCAGCTGTAGCTATTCCTCGCAGAACCTGCTTTTTCACTGTAACCTGAGTATCATTGTTGATGGGCCTGCAGATAGGCAGTTCAAAGCCACAAGAAGCATAATAAGTCGATGAGGCCAGGAAGTTTAAACACATCCCCCTCACCACCAATGACCCCACAGCTGCTGTGCCACAATACGTGTCAATCCACTCCTTACACTTACATGGGCTGAAGCAAAGGCATGAAACGTGTGGTACCATTCCCTCACACTCTCACTGTTTTGGGAGCCAGTGGCCTGGGAGGGGTCTGGACTCGGTAGCGAGGGAATGGTGTTTGTGGTGGGGGCTGAAGATGATAGCTTTGGCCTTCCCAATGTGTTATTCCTTTCTTCTGCAACTCAGGAATTCTTTGCAAGTCTGCCACCGTTCCAGCCTCGTTTATTTTCCTGATAAATCACAGTGAGAAAAAAATAGAAGAGGAGGAGGATTAAAAAAAGGAGAGAAAAATATGGCAGGTCCCTTAACTCCAGGACACAGGCCAGCAAATGCATAGATGTCGCCCTTCCACTCCCACTCATTTAAAGCTATTCAGCTGGCAAAACAGAACAAAACAGTGGTTCGGTGACACAGATAATCTTTACAAAGACAACAGGAAGAAGCATTAACAAAATTAAAGAAGCAAAGAACATGTGAATAGCTAAGATACTGGCAACAACCCAAGGAAGGGAAATATTGAAAGCCTGTGGGGACAAGCACTTTGCACGGGATGAATCAGTCCATGGGAGCAAGAGGAGTAAGCAGCGGAAGAGGAGTCTGGCCAGGCTGAAGCGGAACCTCGGGAGAGGTCAGCCCTTGGATAAAGAGTCTGCGATCTCAGATGCCATGAGCTAGACTTTCCACTTAGATCGCTAGGGCCCAAAAAATGGACAATGTTCCAGCCTGAACGATGTTTCAGCCTTCAGGATCGCTGGAACATCGCCCATTTTAGGGATCGGCTTTTTTGGGGGGGGATAGCCCAGTGATGTGAAATGGGCCCTAGCCAGGAAAAGAAGGATCCAGGCTGCAAACCACAACTAAGTGGAAGCACCAAGGGTGATTTCCCAGCGGGTCTCAGGGGTCGCGGTGGAATCCACTGCCATCCTCTAAGAGAAGGTGCAAGGTGCCCACCAGTGTGTGTGGCAGCTTAAGGCAATAATACAGCCATCCACCGCCCAACACGATGGCATCAGCCGCGGGCGGCCATTGGGGGCCATTTTGACATTTGGTGCCAAAGTGTAAAACGCGTGATAGCGACTCGACAGCCCGTGTAAAACCGGGGGAGATGTAAGATGGGCTGCCGATTTGCTATCACCGACTTCGCACAAAGTCAAAATCTACCCCATTGTGCCTTCCATGGATGTGTAGTGCTTTGGTGATATAAATTGAAGAGAAGCATTGTTTTCTGGTCTGAAAACCCCAGGGCAGGTATCCAAACCAGCATCTCTCAGGGCTTCCAGGATCTGGTAGGAACCATTGAAATGCTCCTCGCATAGAGGCCAGCTAACTGAAACCAGGCCCAGCCAGCCAAAACTGTGGCCTGGTACCAGTGGCATGGCAGGAGTCCTGTCACATGCTGCTGCTGTCTATTCGGATAGCAGCATACGCGAGCCTTCAGACCTGCACCTTTAGAAGCCTGCACATATTAGAATCATAGAATTATAAACTCATGGAATGGTTACAGCATGGAAGTGGGCCATTTGGCCCTTCGAGCCCATGCCACTCTCTGCAAGAACACATCAGCTAGTCCCACTTCCCTGCCCTTTCCCCGTAGCCCTGCAAATATTTTTCCCTCAGGTCCTTATCCAACTCTCTTTTGAAAGCCGTGATTGTGCCTGACTCCACCACCCTTTCAGGCAGTGCATTCCAGATCCTAACCACTCGCTGCCTAAAAAAGTTTATCCTCGTGTCGCCTTTGGTTCTTCTACCAATCACCTTAAATCTGTGTCCTCTGGTTCTCAACCCTTCTCCCAATGGGAACAATTTCTCTCTATCTACTCTGTCCAGACCCCTCATGATTTTGAACACCTCTATCAAATCTCTTCTCACTCCTCTCTGCTCCAAGGAGAACAACCCCAGCTTCTCCAGTCTATCAATGTAACTGATGTCCCCCATTCCTGGAACCATTCTCGTATATCTCTTCTGCACCCTCTCCAAGGCCTTCACATCCTTCCTAAAGTGCGGTGCCCAGAATTGGACACAATATCCCAGTTCAGGCCAAACCAGTGTTTTATCCAAGTTCATCATAACTTCAACGCTTTTGTATTCAATATCTCTATTTTTGAAGGCCAGGATCCCGTAAGCCTTTTTAACTGCTTTCTCAACCTGCCCTGCACCTTCAATGATTCTGCGCATATTCTCTGTTCACACAGCCCCTTTAGGATTGTACCGTTTAGTTTATATTTCCTCTGCTCATTCTTCCTACCAAAAAGTGTCACTTTGCCCTTTTCTGCATTAAATTTCATCTGCCACGTGTCCGCCCATTCCACCAGCCAGTCTATGTCCTCTTGAAGTCTATCACTATCCTCGTCACTGTTCACTATACTTCCAAGTTTTGTATCATCTGCAAATTTTGAGATTGTGCCCTGTGCGCCCACATCCATGCCATTAATATATATCAAGAAAAGCAGTGGTCCTAGAACCAACCCCTGGGTAACACCACTATATACCTTCCTCCAGTCCGAAAAACGGCCATTCACCACTGCTCTCTGTTTCCTGTCACTTAGCTAATTTCGTATCCATGCTGCCCCTGTCCCTTTTATCCCATGGGCTTCAACTTTGCTGACACTTTGTCTAACGCCTTTTAGAAATCCATGAACACCATGTCAACTTCATTGCCCTCATCAATCCTCTCTGTTACCTCATCAAAAAACTCGATCAAGTTGGTTCAATACAATTTGCCTGTAACAAATCCATGCTGGCTTTCCTTAATTAATAATTTGTCGAAGTGACTGTTAATTTTGTCCCTGATTATTATTTCTAACAGCTTCCCCACTACCAAGGTTAAACTCATCATCATCATCATCATCACATCGGCAGCCCCTCGAAATCCAGGAAGACTTGCTTCCACTCTAAAAGTGAGTTCTCAGGTGGCTGTACAGTCCAATACAGGAATTACAGTCTCTGTCTCAGTCGTTGGAGGAAAGGGTGGGTGGGGAGTCTGGTTTGTCGCATGTTCCTTCCGCTGCCTGCGTTTGGTTTCTGCATGCTCTTGGTGTCGAACTCAAGGTGCTCAGCGCCCTCCCGGATGCTCTTCCTCCACTTTGGGCTGTCTTGGGCCAGAGATTCCCAGGTGCCGGTGGGGATGTTACATTTTATCATGGAGACTTTGAGGGTGTACTTGAAGCGTTCGGGCCTCCCCCCTCCGGCGACGTCATGGACACCCGCCCCCCCCCCCCATCCGGCAAAGTCGTGGACAACCCCCTCCCCACCCTCCGGCGACATTCTGGTCTCTCTTCAACCGCTGGTCCCACACTGCTGCGGAGCCCCTGTCGAGCATCTGGTGCGTGCAATGGTGGCGGCCACTCTGACCTCTTCTCCTTCCACGAGGTTAAACTGACTGGCCTGTCGCTGCTGGGTTTATCTTTACACCCTTTTTTGAACAATTCTCCATATATTACAGGAAGGAGAAAATAACAAGTGCAAGCTACTGGAGCAGAACTGAAGCCACAATAGCAAAACAATCATGCAATCTACCCAATGTATGGGAAACCGCAAAGTGAACAGCAAGTAAAATATACTAAATTAGAGAAGTACAGTTGAATTATTATCTTCCAAGAAATGTCAAATAACAATTTTTGTAAAACGCCTATGTATATAGCAGTGCGGAAGTAAATCCGACAGCTGCAACCATGTCTTGCAAACCCTGCTTTCACAATTATTCTTTTAATCATGCACAGGATGTGGGTGGTGATGGTGTTCCCAGGCGCCTGCTGCCCTTGTCCTTCTAGGTGTAGAGGTCGCGGGTTTGGGAGGTGTTGTTGAAGAAGCCTTGGCGAGTTGCTGTGGTGCATCTTGTAGATGGTACACACTGCAGCCGCGGTGCGCCGGTGGTGGAGGGAGTGAACGTTTAAGGTGGTGGATGGGGTGCCAATCAAGCCAGCTGCTTTGTCCTGGATGTTGTTGAGCCTCTTGAGTGTTGTTGGAGCTGCACTCATCCAGGCAAGTGGAGAGTATTCCATCACACTCCAGACTTGTGCCTTGTCGATGGTGGAAAGGCTTTGGGGAGTCAGAAGGAGAGACACTCGCCACAGAATACCCAGCCTCTGACCTGCTCTTTTAGCAACAGTATTTATGTGGCTGGTCCAGTTAAGCTTCTGATCAATGGTGACCCCCAGGATGTTGATGGTCGGGGATTCGGTGATGGTTGAAGGGCGTTGAATGTCAAGGGTCAGTGGTTAGCCTCTCGCTTGTTGGAGATGGTGATTGCCTGAAACTTGTGTGGCGCGAATGTTACTTGCCACTTGTCAGCCCAAACCTGAATATTGTCCAGGTTTTGCGGCAAGTGGGCACAGACTTCATTATCTGAGAAGTTACGAATGGATCTGTAACCTGAGTATCATTCTTGACTGCAGCTGTTCAAGAAAGCTGCTCTACAACTACTTTGGTAGAACCTTAAACAAGTGCCCCTTTTGGCACTGGAACCCACAAATTAATAATTTAAAACTGTAACAAAAAACCTTTAATCAAATTAAAATTTGGTTGCCGGGGGTGATGATGCACTCCAGTCCCTCTGGCACCTACCTCTTGCGGAAAGCCGCGAGCGTACTGATGGACATCGCGTGCTCCATCTCCAGGGACACCCTTGCTCGGATGTAAGCGCGGAAGAGAGGCAGGCAGTCGGGCTGAATGACCCCCTCAACCGCCCACTGCCTGGACCGGTTGATGGCCCCCTTGGCCATGCCCAGGAGCAGTCCTACGAGGAGGCCTTCCGACCTGCCCATCCTCTCCGCACAGGGTGCCCAAAGATCAGGAGTGTGGGGCTGAAGTGCGAACAGAATTTGAGGAGCAGCCTCTTCAAATAATGGAATAGGGGCTGCAACCTCGCACACTCCATAAAAACATGGAACACTGACTCCTCCAGGTGCAGAAATTGCAGGTGGCCTGGGAGTCCATAAAAACTTATTGCATGGGATTGCCCTGTGCAACACCCTCATGACCAAGTCCACAATGAATAAAGGGAGGACTCTTGCATAGAGAGTACTCCATTGGGGACCCCCGCCTCCTCCGAATGGCAAGATGGTGTGCCATGGCATGTCCAGATGGCAGACGAGGATGGTAAAGTGGGGAGTGTGCAAGAGCAGCCCGTACAGGAATCCTCTCCGCGCAGAACTGAAAGGCATGGAGGGGATTTCCCGGAGGAGGTTCACATTGTGAGGCGTCGACACCCGAGGGTGATTTTGGGGCTTGGCACGGATGACGAATTCTGTCCGGAAGGGCGTCAGTTTGGAAGAGATCGCCCCACATGCTTGAGCCTCCCTGATGCATCTTGTGGAGTCAGGGCCCAGTGTCATTTTTAGCGATTCAATGGCATTGGCCGCGAGCCTGACGTCGGTCCAGGACAGGCGCCATGCCAGCTTTTCTGGCGCCATCCAGCCCGCTCCTCCGCCATCCAGTAGGTCCCTGACCCTGGTCACCTTGCCAAACACAGCCTTCTTTTCCGCCTGCCACCTAAAACCGTGGTCGTAGAAGTACGGATTCCTGAGCAGCAGGCTCCAAAAGGTCGGTCGCCACTCCAGACGGGGGTCAACAGCTCTACAACTATTTTGTTGCAACCAATAATCAAGTGCCCCCTGGTTAAAGGGTAGATCATACTCCAAAAATTTTCAATCAAGTGCCCCCTTGTTTTTTTTTGAGGGCACCAAAAACACAAATTATACAAGTGCCCCCTGGCTAAAAGGGGGGGCACTAAAACTGACAAACATATACAAATTAAACTTTAGATATTGTGGTTCAAATTAAAATTTGGTTGCCGGGGTGATCATAAGAACATAAGAAATAGGAATAGGAGTAGGCCATACGGCCCCTCGAGCCTGCTGCGACATTCAATAAGATCATGGCTGATCTGATCATGGAGTCAGCTCCATGTACCAGCCCGCTCCCCATAACCCCTTATCCCTTTATCATTTAATGCACTCCAGTCCCTCTGGTGCCCAACTCTCGCAGAAGGCCGCGAGCGTACCGCTGGACACCGCGTGCTCCATCTCCAGGGACACCCTGGCCCAGATGTAACCGTGGAAGAGAGGCAGGCAGTTGGGCTGAATGACCCCCTCAACCTGGACCGGGTGATGACCCCCTTGGCCATGCCCAGGAGCAGTCCTACGAGGAGGCCTTCCGACCTGCCCGCTCCCCTCCGCACAGGGTGCCCAAAGATCAGGAGTGTGGGACTGAAGTGCGACCAGAATTTGAGGAGCAGCCTCTTCAGATATTGGAAGAGGGGCTGCAGCCTCGCACACTCAGCGTACACATGCAACACGGACTCCTCTAGACTGCAGAAATTACAGGAGGCCTGGGAGCCCGTGAACTGACTTAAAAATTTATTGCACAGGACTGCTCCATGCAACACCCTCCAGGCCAAGTCCCCAATAAATAGAATAAGGACTCCCGCGTAGATTGCACTCCATTGGGGAACCTCGCCTCCTCTGGACGGCAAGATGGTGCGCCATGACATGTCCAGACGGCAGACGAGGATGGCAACGTTCAGAGTCTGCAAGAGCAGCCTGTACAGGAATCCTCTCCGCGCAGAACTGAAAGGCACGGAGGGGATTTCCCAGAGGAGGCTCAAGTTGTGAGGCGCCGGCTCCTGAGGGAGGTTTCAGGCCTTGGCGGCGATGAGAAATTCTGTCCGTACACTGGTCAGTTCAGACGGGATCGCCCCACATGCTTGTGCCTGCTCAACAAACCTAATGGAGTCAGGGCCCGGTGTCATTTTTAGCGACTCAATGGCATTGGCCACGAGCCGGACTTCGGCCCAGGACAGGCGCCTTGCCAGCTCTTCTGCTGCCATCCAGCACACTCCTCCACCGCCCAGTAGGTCCCTGACCCTGGTCACCTTGCCAGACACAGCCCTCTCTACCACCTGCCACCTAAAGCCGTGGTCATGGAGGTACGGATTCCTGAGCAGCAGCTGCAAAAGGTCGGCCGCCACTCCAGAAGGGGTTCAACAGCTCTATAACTATTTTGTTGAAGACAATAAACAAGTGCCCCCTGATTAAAGAGGGGTCACACTCTAGAAACTTACATTCAAGTGCCCCTTGTGTTTTTTTTAAGGGCACCAAAATCACATATTATACAAGTGCCCCCAAATTAAAGGAGGGGGCACTAAACCCACACAGTTAATCAAATTAAATTTTAGACAATAACTTAAATCAAATTAAAATTTGGTTGCCGGGGGTGATGATACACTCCAGCCCCTCCGGTGCCCACCTCTCACGGAAGGCGGCGAGCGTACCGGTGGACACCGCGTGCTCCAACTTCAGCGACACCCTGGCTCGGATGTAAGCGCGGAAGAGATGCAGGCAAACAGGCTGAACGACCCCCTCGACCGCCCGCTGCCTGGACCGGCTGATGGCCCCCTTGGCCATGCCCAGGAGCAGCCCTACGAGGAGGCCTTCCGACCTGCCCGCTCCCCTCCGCACAGGGTGCCCAAAGATCAGGAGTGTGGGACTGAAGTGCGACCAGAATTTGAGGAGCAGTCCCTTCAGATATTGGAAGAGGGGCTGCAGCCTCGCACACTCAGCGTACACATGCAACATGGACTCCTCTGGACCGCAGAAATTACATGCGGCCTGGGAGCCTGTGAACTGACTTAAAAATTTATTGCACGGGACTGCTCCATGCAACACCCTCCAGGCCAAGTCCCCAATAAATAGAGGGAGGACTCCCGCATAGAGAGCACTCCATTGGGGAACCTCGCCTCCTCTGGATGGCAAGATGGTGCGCCATGGCTTGTCCGGACGGCAGATGAGGATGGCAACGTAGAGAGTGTGCAAGAGCGAGCAAGTACAGGAATCCTCTCCGCGCAGAACTGAAAGGCACGGAGGGGATTTCCCGGAGGAGGCTCAAGTTCTGAGGCGCCGGCTCCCGAGGGAGGTTTCGGGGTTTGGTGCCGATGAGGAATTCCATCCGGATGGGGGTCAGTTTGGACGGGATCTGCCCACGTGCTTGAGCTTCCTCGCCACACCTAACGGAGTCAGGTCCCAGTGCTATTTTTAGCGACTCGATGGCATTGGCCATGCGCCGGACGTCGGCCCAGTTTAGGCGCCGTGCCAGCACGTCTGGTGCCATCCAGCCCGCTCCTCCGCCATCGAGCAGGGCCCTGACCCTGGTCACGTCGCCAGCCACAGCCCTCTCGTCCACCTGCCACCTAAAACCGTGGTCGTGGAGGATTCCTGACCAGCGGCTCCAAAAGGTAACCCGTCACTCCAGACGGGGGTCAATAGCTCGACAAACCTGTGAGCATACTCACAGATGCATATATTATAAGTAGGAATTCAGAGAAGAGGGGGCAGGAGTTGCTGGTCTTTACTTGCACTACTTGCAGTGTTTTTGACAAGGTCCCACACAAGAGATTGGTGTGCAAACTTAAAGCACATGGTATTGAGGGTAATGTATTGACGTGGATAGAGAACTGGTTGGCAGACAGGAAGCAGAGAGTCGGGATAAATGGGTCCTTTTCAGAATGGCAGGCAGTGACTAGTGGGGTGCCGCAGGGTTCAGTGCTGGGACCCCAGCTATTTACAATATACATCAATAATTTAGATGAAGGAATTGAGAGTAATATCTCCAAGTTTGCAGATACACTAAGTTGGGTGGCGGTGTGAGCTGTGAGGAGGATACTAAGAGGCTGCAGGGTGACTTGGACAGGTTAGGTGAGTGGGCAAATACATGGCAGATGCAGTATAATGTGGATTATTGTGAGGTTATCCACTTTGGTGGCAAAAACAGGAAGGCAGAATATTATCTGAATGGCGACAGATTAGGAAGAGGGGAGGTGCAACGAGACCTGGGTGTCATGGTACATCAGTCATTGAAAGTTGGCATGCAGGTACAGCAGGCGGTGAAGAAGGCAAATGGCATGTTGGCCTTCATAGCTCGGGGATTTGAGTATAGGAGCAGGGAGGTCTTACTGCAGGTGTACAGGGCCTTGGTGAGGCCTCACCTGGAATATTGTGTTCAGTTCTGGTCTCCTAATCTGAGGAAGGACATTCTTGCTATTGAGAGAGTGCAGCGAAGGTTCACCAGACTGATTCCCGGCATGGTAGGACTGACATATGAGGAGAGACTGGATCAACTGGGCCTGTATTCACTGGAGTTTAGAAGAATGAGAGGGGATCTCATAGAAACATATAAAATTCTGACGGGACTGGACAGTTTAGAGGCAGGAAGAATGTTCCCGATACTGGGGCAGTTCAGAACCAGGGGTCACAGTCTAAGGATAAGGGGTAAGCTATTTAGGACAAAGATGAGGAGAAACTTCTTCACTCAGAGAGTTGTTAGCCTGTGGAATTCTCTACCACAGAAAGTTGTTGAGGCCAGTTCGTTAGATATATTCAAGGTGGAGTTAGATATGGCCCTTACTAAAGGGATCAAGGGGTATGGAGAGAAAACAGGAAAGGGGTACTGAGGTGAATGATCAGCCATGATCTTATTGAATGGTGGTGCAGGCTCGAAGGGCCAAATGGCCTACTCCTGCACCTATTTTCTATGTTTTTATGTTTCTGTTATAGGTAGACATTTAGTTTCATTACCCATAACTTAATACAGATCAATTAAGTTGTCAAGAAACTAAATTGTAAACTATGTTACTTAAATACAAATTTAATTAAATTTAATTAAATAAAACAAGGTCATATAGGGATGGCAGTGCAGGTGGTGTGCCACAACTGCAGCATGTGGGAGTTTGTGGAGAGCATTGTGATCTCAGACAACTACGCTTGCAGAAAGTGCTTGCATCTTGAGGAACTTCAGCTCAGAGTTGTTGAGCTGGAATTGGAGGTGCAGACATTGTGGGGCATCAGCGAGAGGAAGAGTAACCTGGACACTTTGATCCAGGAGACAGTCACACTCCTTAGGTTAGGAAGTGGTACAGGTCTGGTTAGTGGTCAGTGACAGGAGGGTGTGACTGCAACTCATCATCATCGATCATAGGCAGTCCCTCGGGATCGAGGAAGATTTGCTTCCACTCTTAGCATGAGTTCTTAGGTGGCTGTACAGTCCAATACGAGAACCACAGTCTCTGTCACAGGTGGGACAGACAGTGGTTGAAGGAAAGGGTGGGCAGGGAGCCTGGTTTGCCGCACGCTCCTTCCGCTGCCTGCGCTTGATTTCTGCATGCTCTCGGCGATGACACTCGAGGAGCTCAGCGCCCTCCCAAAAGCACTTCCTGCACTTCGGGCGGTCTATGGCCAGGGACTCCCAGGTGTCAGTGGGAATGTCGCACTTTATCAGGGACGCTTTGAGGGTGTCCTTGTAATGTTTCCTCTGCCCACCTTTGGCTCGTTTGCTGTGGTCGATTTCCGAGTAGAGCACTTGCTTTGGGAGTCTTGTGTCTGGCATGTGAATTACGTGGCCTGCCCAGCGGAGCTGATCAAGTGTGGTCAGTGCTTCAATGCTGGGGATGTTGGCCTGGACGAGGAGGCTACGTTTGTGCTTCTGTCTTTCCAGGAACTAATTGATTGCAAGCGCAGGGCATTTCTGAGCCTTAAACAGCAACCCAACTCGAGAGCAGCAAAGCAGCATTACAGACAGCTAAAGGCTAATGTCCAACAAAAAACCCGGGACCTAAAGAACAGGTGGTGGATGGAGAAAGCACAAGAGATACAGCAGCTGGCCGACAACCATGATGTGCGAGGATTCTTCATCGCAGTCAAGGCTACCTATGGGCCAAACTCTCAAGGCCCCACCCCACTGCTGGCCAAGAATGGGGAAACACTCATCAAGGACACCGAGGCAGTCAGGGCCCGCTGGAAGGAACACTTCGCAGATCTCCTCAATCGAGACTCTACCTTTGACTCGCGTGTTCTCAACTCCATTCCGCAACATGCTACCCGCCACCACCTCAGTGAGACCCCAACACTGCACGAGGTAGAAAAGGCCAAAAGACAGCTAAAAGAACAACAAGGCTACGGGAGCGGATGGAATTCCTGCTGAGGCACTGAAGTATGGCGGAGAGGCACTACTGGCGCGAATACACGACCTCATCACTCTCATCTGGAGGGAGGAGAGCATGCCGGGAGACTTTAGAGATGCAGTGATCGTGACCACCTTTAAAAAAGGGGACAAGTCCGACTGTGGCAACTACAGAGGAATCTCCCTGCTATCAGACACTGGAAAAGTCGTCGTTAGAGTACTCCACAACCGCCTTCTCCCCGTGGCCAAGGAGCTCCTCCCGGAGTCACAGTGCAGATTTCGTCCCCTACGGGGCACAATGGACATGATTTTTGCAGTGCAACAGCTGCAGGAAATATGCAGGGAACAGCACCAGCCCTTATACATGGCCTTCTTCGAACTTACAAAGACCTTTGACACTGTCAACCACGAGGGTCTATGGAGCGTCCTCCTCCGTTTCGGATGCCCCCAAAAGTAGGTCACCATCCTCCGCCTGATCCTCGATGACATGCAGGCCGTGATCCTTACCAACGGATCCATCACAGACCCAATTCACATCCAGACCGGGGTCAAGCAGCTTGCTGCCATGCTCCACCTCACAGTTGATAAGCTCCCCGCTGGAGTGGAACTAAACTACAGAACCAGTGGGAACCTGTTCAACCTTGGCTGTCTTCAGGCCAGGTCCAAGACAACTCCAACCACTGTTGTCGAGCTACAGTACGCGGACGACACCTGCGTCTGTGCACACACAGAGGCTGAACTCCAGGACATAGTCGACATATTTACCAAGGCATATGAAAGCATGGGCCTTACGCTAAACATTAGTAAAACAAAGGTCCTCCATTAGCCTGTTCTCGCCGCACAGCACTGCCCTCCAGACATCAAGATCCAGGGCACAGCCCTGGACAACGTGGGCCACTTCCCCTATCTCGGGAGCCTCCGATCAACAAGAGCAGGCATTGACGACTGCAACTCAGGCAGATAAGGTGCAGTACTGGAGGAGCCTCGGCATTTGTCCTTGCTGCTTGTGTGGTTGATGGAAACGCCTGCAGGATGGATGAGCAAGTTGTCCATGGTACATTGCTGCAGGAGGTCATTGAAGTGGGGGGCAGGGAAAGGGAATATAGTTGTGGTAGGGGCCAGTATAGTCTGAGGAATAGATACTGTTCTCTGCAACCATGATAAGAACATAAGAGCATAAGAAATAAGAGCAGGAGTAGGCCACCTGGGCTGATCATGGCTGATCTGATCATGGACTCAGCTCCACTCCTCTTCCAGCTCCCCATAACCCTTTATTCTCTTATCACTCAAACATCTGTCTATCTCCATTTTAAATATATTCAATGACCCAGCCTCCACAGCTCTCTGAGGCAGAGAATTCCATAGATTTACAACACTCTGAGAGAAGAAATTCCTCCTCATAGTTTTAAATGGGCGGCCCCTTATTCTGAGACTATGCCCCCTAGTTTTAGTTTCCCCTATGAGTGGAAATATCTTCTCTGCAGCCACCTTGTCGAGCCCCCTCATTATCTTATGTGTTTCGATGTAAGATCACCTCTCATTCTTCTGAACTCCAATGAGTATAGGCCCAACCTGCTCAACCTATCTTCATAAATCAAGCCCCTCATCTCCGGAATCAACTTAGTGAATCCTCTCTGAACAACCTCCAATGCAAGTATATCCTTCCTTAAATATGGAGACCAAAACTGTACGCGGTACTCCAGGTTTGGCCTCACCAATACCCGGTACAGTTGTAGCAGGATTTCTCTGTTTTTATACTTTATCCTCCTTTGCATTCCTGATTACTTGCTGTACCTGCATACTCACGTTTTGTGTTTCATGCACAAGGACCCCCCAGATCCTTCTGTACTGCAGCACTTTGCAATTTTTCTCCATTTAAATTGTAATTTTCTTTTCTATTTTTTCTGCCAAAGTGAATAACCTCACATTTTCCACATTATACTCCATCTGCCAAATGTTTGCCCACTCACTTAGCCTGTCTATATCCCCTTGCAGATTTTTTTGTGTTCTCACAATTTCTTTTCCCACTCATCTTTGTATCATCAGCAAACTTGGCTACATTACACTCAGTCTCTTCATCCAAGTCATTAATATTGATTGTAAATAGTTGAGGCCCCAGAAACGAATCCTGCGTCATCCCACTAGTTACTGTTTGCCGACCGGAAAATGACCCATTTATCCCGACTCTCTGTTTTCTGTTAGTTAGCCAATCCTCTATTTATGCTAATATACTACCCCCAACCCCATGAACTTTTATCTTGTGCAGTAACCTTTTATGTGGCACCTTATCGAATGCCTTCTGGAAATCCAAATGCACCACATCCACTGGTTCCCCCTTATCCATCCTGCTCGTTACATCCTCAAAGAACTCCAGCAAATTTGTCAAACATGATGTCCCTTTCTTTAAACCATGCTGACTCTGCTTAATTGAATTATGCTTTTCCAAATGTCCCACTTCTGCTTCCTTAACAATGGACTCCAGCATTTTCCCAACGACAGATGTTAGGCTAACTAGTCTATAGTTTCCTGCTTTTTGTCTGCCCCCTTTTTTAAATAGGGGCGTTACATTTGCAGTTTTCGCTGGGACCGCCCCAGAATCCACGGAATTCTGGTAGATTACAACTAATGCATCCACTATCTCTGCAGCCACTTCTTTTAAGACCCTAGGATGTAAGCCATCAGGTCCCAAGGACTTGTCCGCCTTTTGTCCCATTATTTTACCGAGTACTACTTCTTCAGTGATAGTGATTTCGTCCCTCCCTATAGCCCCTTGATTATCCACTATTAGGATGTTTTTAGTGTCTTCTACCATGAAGACCGATACAAAATATTTGTTCAACGTCTCTGCCATTTCCCTGTCCTCCATTATTAATTCCCCAGTCTTATCCTCCAGGGGACCAACATTTACTTCAGCCACTCTTTACCTTTTTATGTACCTGTAGAAACTCTTACTATCTGTTTTTATATTACATGCTCGATCAGCCATGATCTTATTGAATGGTGAAGCAGGCTCGAGGGGCCAGTTGGCCTACTCTTGCTCCTATTTCTTAATATTCTTATGATTCTTATGATCCAGTTATCGTGGTTCACATAGGAACCAAGGACATAAGCAGAACTGGGAATGAGGCTCTGATGAGAGAATTTGAGGAGTTGGGGTCCAAATTAAAAAGCAGAACCTCAAAGATAATAATCTATGGATTGGTACCTGAGCTACATGCCAATTGGCATAGGGAGAAGCAGATTAGAAGGGGGAAGCAGTGGATGTGGTGTATTTGGATTTTCAGGCGACATTTAATAAGGTCCCACACAGGAAGTTATTAAAAAGAATTAGGGCTCATGGGATTGGGGTAATATATTAGCATGGATTGAGGATTGGTTAATGGACAGAAAACAGAGAGTAAGAATAAATAGGTCATTTTCAGGTTGGCAGGCTATAACTAATGGAGTGCCACAAGGATCAGTGCTTGGGCCCCAGCTTCTCACAATCTATATCAATGATTTGGATGAGGGGACCAAATGTAATATATCCACATTTGCTGATGATACAAAGCTAGGTGGGAATGTAAGTTGTGAGGAGGATGCAAAGAGGCTTCAAGGGGATATAGACAGGCTAAGTGAGTGGGCAAGAATGTGGAAAATGGAATATAATGTGGAGAAATATGAAATTATCAACTTTGGTAGGAAAAGTAGAAAAGCAGAGTATTTTATAAATGGTGAGAGATTGGGAAATGTTGGTGTTCAGAGGGACCTGTTCACCAAGTTGGACCTCACTTCGGCCTACATGACCCAGGAACTGGCCGAAGAATCCAAGCTACTGACCACCATCACCACGCACAAGGGGCTGTTTGTCTACAACAGGTGTCCGTTTGGCATTCGTTCAGCAGCCGCCATCTTTTAAAGGAACATGGAAAGCCTGCTCAAATCCATCCCTGGAACAATCGTATTTCAGGATGACATCCTTATCATGGGTCGAGACACCGAGGGACACCTCCACAACCTGGAGGAAGTGCTACGCCGACTGGACCGGGTAGGCCTGCGACTAACAAAGTCCAAGTGTGTGTTTTTGGCCCCAGAGGTCGAGTTTTTGGGCAGGAGGGTTGCCGCAGACGGGATCTGGCCTACCAAATCCAAAAAGGAGGCGATTCGTCGTGCGCCCAGGTCCGGCAACACATCGGAGTTGCGTTCATTTCTGGGACTCTTGAACTATTTCGGGAACTTTCTGCCGAACTTAAGCACATTGTTGGAGCCGCTACACGTGCTCTTGCGTAAGGGTTGCGATTGGTTTTGGGGGGACTGTCAGGAACGGGCTTTCAATCGAGTGCGGAACCTGCTTTGTTCTAATAAGCTGTTGACTCTGTACAACCCCTGTAAGAAATTGGTTTTGACATGTGATGCATCATCCTATGGGGCGTGTTGCAGCAGAGTAATGATGAGGGCCAACTCCAACCTGTGGTTTATGCCTCCAGGTCGCTCTCCCAAGCAGAACGGGGATATGGGATGGTTGAAAAGGAAGTACTCGCATGTGTCTAGGGGTGAAAAAGATGCACCAGTACCTTTTTGGCAGAAGGTTCTAGTTAGAAACGGACCACAAGCCATTAACATCCCTGCTGTCAGACAGCAAGGCCGTCAATGCCAATGCGTCAGCTCACATACAGTGATGGGCTCTCACGCTCGCTGCGTATGACTACACCATACGGCACCGGCCAGGCACCGAAAATTGCACTGACGCGCTCCACTGGCTACCACTGAGGAGGCAGCGGAGAAAAGCGCTGAGATGGTCATGGCTGTTGATGCCTTTGACAGCACAGGCTCCCCCATCACAGCCCACCAGATCAAAATCTGGACCAACAGAGATCCCCTCCTATCCTTGATTAAGAAATTTGTCCTTACTGGGGACACGTACTCACGTATTCACATAGACTACACGGGCCCGTTCATGGGAAAAATGTTCCTCATTGTCATTGATGCGTACTCGAAATGGATCGAGTGCATCATGTTGACATCCACCACTGTGGAGAGTCTGCGTGCGGTCTTTGCGACCACGGCTTGCCGGACATCCTGGTTAGCGACAACGGCCTGTGTTTCACGAGCTATGAATTCTGGGAGTTCATGTCAGGTAATGGCATCAAACATATCAGGACAGCACCGTTCAAGCCGGCTTCCAATGGCCAGGCAGAACGTGCGGTCCAAATCATAAAACAAGGCATGCTCCGGATTCAAGGACCCTCCTTTCAATGCCGCCTATCGCGCCTCCTGCTGGCCTATAGGTCCCGACCGCATTCACTCAAGGGAGTCCCGCCCGCGGAACTACTCATGAAATGTACACTTAAAATGCGGCTGTCCCTCATTCATCCAGTCCTGTCAGACATTGTTGAGGGCAAGTGCAGTCCCAAAATGAGTGTCATGACCGTAACTCAAAGGGGAGATGTATAGAAATCGATGACCCTGTATTTGTTCTTAATCACGCTTTGGGGCCCAAATGGCTTGAGGACACTGTAATTGGCAAAGAAGGGAATAGGGTCATAGTGGTCAGACTTAACAATGAACAGATATGCCGCAAACATCTGGACCAAGTAAAAAAAAAGGTTCAGCATGGACACTGAGGAACTCGAGGAAGATCATGAGATGTTGCCCACACCACCGCCAGTGAACGAGCAACAAGAACTTTCAGCAGCATGCACAGTCCCTGCAGCCAGCCTGGACAAGCCGGAATCACCACAGGTGACAGAGACGCATGCCAAGGCTCAACAACCAGAGCCCCAACTGCGGCGCTCCACGAGAGAGTGCCGACCCCATAAGATGTTGGGGGGAGGTGATGTCATGTATGTAACCTTCATGTAACTGTAACCTTCAAGTAACAACACTGTACACTGTATACACCTGAGAAATGCACACCTTGACCACAGGGGGTGAACTTGTGGGAGACACTCCTCACCTGGTCATCCAGGTATATACAGGGAGGTCCCACGCAGGGTCAACACTCCTTGGTCCTGTGAATAAAGGTTTGGGTCACAGAGTGACCTTGTCTGCAGAATGTGCCTCGTGTGAATTTATAGTAGTGTGTAAGGACATTACAGGCGGGTTGGAGGCTGGATCAGGTCGGGAATCTCGTTTTTAACAATTTAACTACTCCTACGTTCCAAACCCACACTTGCTTTTAGGGGGAAATTCCAGCCTTAATGTTTCAGGTCAAAGACCTTGGGCCTAGAATTTGGTCTCCTTATGCCCTCCCGTTCACGCCTCTGGGAGGCAATAACGGGGCGCTAACCAGGTACCGACCGGGCGTGGCGATAACACCGGCTCCCGCCATATTCGGCGGGAGGTTTGCGGCGGCACTATGGCGTTGCGCTCCCGATCTCCTTCGCCTGGAGACCGTGGTGTCATCGTGTGCGCATCGTCCCGGTAACGCCCCGGATCAGAACTTGGGTTCCGCCCAATGCAGCATCGCCGGGTGAAAACACCGGCTGCAGCAGGAAGCGTCCATCGGGAGGCCGGGCGCTTCGGGGGCGATGATTAAAGGCGAGGTGGCCGAGGTAAGCTCAAAAAAAATGTAACTGCTCTCTTTCAGGTTTGCTGCCGCTCTTCTTTGCCCGCGATCGATCAGCCCGGCATTCAGCTTCAGTGCTTCGAGCCGATTGGCCGGGTTAGGGCTGCTGCCGGGGGGAAGGTTCGTTTTTATTTTGCAGAGCCTGCAGTGATGGCCTTTCCCTTTAAGGGAGGGAAGGAGCCTTTCTCTGTGGCATGCTACACGGCCCAGTGTGCAGCGTTGCACAAGTACCGGCCCCGCCTGCTTCCCCTTGAGCTCCAGGAAGGAAGTGGATGGCCTGATTTAGTGCCCCACTTCCTTCCTGGAGCGACGCCCCCAAATTTTTTTTTTAATTTATTAAAAAAATGTAAAGTTATTGCCCCATACGGGGCTCTCCCGAATTTCTGCCCCCTTTTGCCAGAACTCTGTTTCTCTCTCCACAGATGCTGCCTGACCTGCTGAATATTTCCAGCCTTTTCTGTCTTTATTTCAGATTTTCAGCAGCTGCAGTATTTCGCTTTTCTATCAGTAAAAAAACAAAACAGATTGGTCGTTGTCACATTGCTGTTTGTGGGTCCTTTGCTGTGTGCAAATTGACGACGGGATTTCTAACGTTACAGCAGTAATTACACTTCAGAAGTACTTAATTGTGTGTAAAATGCCTTGGGTGAAGTTGTGGAAGTTGATATATAATTGCAAGTTCTTCCTTTTCTTTAGCTGCAATTACTTTTCTCAGTGTGTTGAATGTCTCGGAAATGCTATTGCGTCCTCTCACTCAGCAGAGCTTTCATTTCAGATCTATTTTTACTCATAGACTGACCTTGAGCACAGAGCTCAGAGACAGAGTTGGGGAAACAAGCAGAGTGGAAGAATTTGGTGATACCTGTAGTAATAATTTGGTGGAGAGAATGAAGGCGGCTTCTCACGTCCAACTCAAAAGGAGGACTGTAAGTTAAGTACCTAGATATCGAATATATAGTCTCATGGGGCTAGATTTTGCACGTTTTTTGCATGCTTAACGCCCACTTAACGTCCATTTTACTGTTGAAATGACATATAACGCCCATATATCGCCCACTTAGCCACAAAATGGAAACTGACGGGCATTTTTCGGAAAATTATCACCGAGCGTTACTTTCCCCATGTGCGTAACGCCGGGAAAAAATATTACCGCCCGTCCAATTTTTTGGGGCAGAATCATCAGAATGGGCGAAATCAGCAGCCATAATATCGGCCGGCATTAGTTTCTGCACGGAATTAACGCCGAGATTCAATAATACCGCCCGCCCATTTTTTTTTGTCGTAAAGATCACATTTGCCAAAACTAACGCCCAGGAGATCGCCCAGCGTCACTTTCACCACTACGCACACATATCGCCCACAATATCGCTCGCACAAAACACCGCCTGGAAAAAGTGGAACAGTTCTGAACTAAAGCCAGCGGTGTGACTGCCATTTTTAAAATTGCAGGTCGCTTCATTCAAAAGGCCTCTTCAACTTCGGGGGAGTTTGGATTGACTCTGGAGTTCTTCTCTGGTGAAGTGACCATCTCAACAGACATATTTTCAGACTCTGGACTATTGGGGGTTTACTCTAGGTGTAGTTTAGTGAGGAAATTATTGCTTCTGATCAATCGCTATTACACTTTGATTGCAATGGGGCCAGCTATTTCTCAACCTGCGTCGATTAATACACAGATGCTGCACAGTGCAGATGGCTCAATGTATGATGCACATCATTATGTCCCCAATTTAAGACGTGCAAGAATGAGGAAGATGGCCAGACCATGCACACCCCACACATACAGGGAAAAGAGGTCTTACCTCAACGCGTCCGAGCACACCTGCCTTCGGAGACTGCGTTTCCACAAGGTGGTAATTAATGAAATATGTGAGCACATCAGGCCACATATGCAGCCTGCCATCAGGACATCAGTGTCGGTCGAGGTCAAGGTCACCGTGGCACTGGCTTCCTACACGTCCGATTCCTTTCGGGCCTCCGCGGTCGACATTTCCCCTCTGTCTCACCATGCCGCCCATCGCTGCATTAGACAGGTCACGGAGGCCCTCTAGCATGGATAGAGAACTGGCTGGCAAACAGAAAGCAGAGAGTCGGGATAAATGGTCCTTTTCGGGTTGGAAATTGGTGGTTAGTGGTGTGCCACAGGGATCGGTGCTGGGACCACAACTGTTTACAATATACATAGATGACCTGGAAGAGGGGACAGAGTGTAGTGTAACAAAGATTAGCGGAAAAGCGGGTTGTTTAGAGGATACAGAAAGGCTGCAAAGAGATTTAGATAGGTTAAGCGAATGGGCTAAGGTTTGGCAGATGAAATAGAATGTCGGAAAATGTGAGGTCATCCACCTTGGGAAAAAAAACAGTAAAAGGGAATATTATTTGAATGGGGAGAAATTACAACATGCTGTGGTGTAGAGGGACCTGGGGGTCCTTGTGCATGAACCCCAAAAAGTTAGTTTGCAGGTGCAGCAGGTCATCAGGAAGGCGAGAGGGATGGAGTACAAAAGCAGGGAGGTCCTGCTGCAACTGTATAGGGTATTGGTGAGGCCGCACCTGGAGTACTGCGTGCAGTTTTGGTCACCTTACTTAAGGAAGGATATACTAGCTTGGAGGGGGTACAGAGATGATTCACTAGGCTGATTCCGGAGATGAGGGGGTTACCTTATGATGATAGATTGAGTAGACTGGGTCTTTACTCGGAGTTCAGAAGGATGAGGGATGATCTTATAGAGACATTTAAAATAATGAAAGGTATAGACAAGATAGAGGCAGAGAGGTTGTTTCCACTGGTCGGGGAGACTAGAACTCGGCGGCACAGCCTCAAAATACGGGGGAGACAATTTAAAACCGAGTTGAGAAGGAATTTCTTCTCCCAGAGGGTTGTGAATCTGTGGAATTCTCTGCCCAAGGAAGCAGTTGAGGCTAGCTCATTGAATGTATTCAAGTCACAGATAGATAGATTTTTAACCAATAAGGGAATTAAGGGTTACGGGGAGCGGGTGGGTAAGTGGAGCTGAGTCCACGGCCAGATCAGCCATGATTTTGTTGAATGGCGGAGCAGGCTCGAGGGGCTAGATGGCCTACTCCTGTTCCTAATTCTTATGTTCTTATGTTCTTATGTACGCGCGAAGGATGGACTTTATCAGCTTCCCCATGACCACGGAGGCTCAGACTGACAGGTTTGAGCATTCTACCGCATTGCTAAGTTCTCCAGGGTGCAGGGAGCAATACAATGCACTCACATCGCCATGCGGCCACCTTCTCAGGACCCGGAGATTTTCCGTAACAGAAAAGGATTTCACTCCCTGAAGGTCCAACGAGTTATCGACCACAACCAGATCATCATGGCAGTGAATGCCAAATGTCCAGGCAGCTTCGATGAGGCTCACATCCTGCGTGACAGCGATGTCTCTGACATCTTTAAAAGTCAGCCACAAGGACAATGCTGGGTGCTTGGTGATAACCGATATTGCCTCGCCAACTGGCTGATGACCCCCCTGCGTGACACCCACACTGAGGCCGAGAAGCGACACAACCAGAGCCACAGAGACACATGCAATGTGGTCCAAAAAACAATAACTGTGCTTAAGCAGCGCTTCAGATGTCTGGACCACTCAGGAGGGAGCTACAATACAACCCTGAGCAAGTAGGTAAATTCATGGTCGTGTGCTCCATGCTGCACAACCTGGCTATCAGGAGGGGTCAAGAATTGCCAGAAGGGACTGATTCTCCACCTCAGGAGAGAGAGGAAAAGGATGACGAGGGGCTGGATGCTGACCTAGGGCCAGACAATCAGGTTGGCTATGGAACCATGCCCACACCCCCTCCAGACCGCAGGAAAGGGCCTGTGGTGGCTACATAGCTGCAAGACTCTTACATGAGGAGCTGATATCTGAACGATTTGCCTGAAAGAACGTTGCTGTGAGTGACAACACTGACACACTGCTGTGTGTGTGCAGCTCAGATATCAATGGTGCCCATCAGCTTGGTGCCAGTTAAAGTTTTTGATTGAAGTTAAGTTGTATTTAACCCTTTCATGTTAAGGAATCAGCAGTGTGTAACGGTCCAGCTATCTGAGACAATGCACAACAAGGTTATGTTCAATAAAAAATGTTTTACACCAACATTGGTCTGAAATCATAAGTATCACGGGCAACAACACCCAACCCCCACCCACACCCCACTTTTTCCATCATTGACATCAATCAAATGTCCAGCAACACAGAATACAAAGGCAAAGCAGGAGCGTGGTCCCCTCCCCCCATACATTACAACAAATTACATACACCCAGATAGAGATATAACACAGCCATCACCTGCGGACATGCACCTCACTTTCCTTCCCCCCTCCCCTTCTTCTCCCCATCGCTACCCCTTCTCCTCCTCGCTCCATGGCGCCTTGCTGAGGAGCTCCTCAGGCGGTGCCTCATTGGGGGGGATGAAGGCAGAGGTGGTGATTGCACGGGTATGGGAGTAGGGGGTGCCGAGGGGGCAATATTCTTTGATCTAGAAGCAGGATCTTGGTCCTTGCTCTCAGCTGTCCTTCGCAGTGGTGGTGCGGGTCCTAGGGGAGGAGTGCTGCGCTCCGGGACCACTGGGAGGCCAGTGCCAGCAGTGTTCCTGGCTATCGCCTCTAGGGCCTCTGCCATCCGCAGAACGTACTCAGTCATGGTGGCCAGCTGTCGGGATATGCCCCCCAGTGCTTTGAGGAGCTGGTCACCAATGTCTACAGTCCTCCTGGACAAGTCTACCATCTCTCCGCTCTCATGTGGCGCTCGTGAACCAGACCTGCCACGTCCACAAAATATCCGCCAGATCGACGCCGTCCTGGGGACAAAAGGGGTGCCCTGTGGCGAGGTGCTTGAGCCCGGTACCTCCAGAGTGGAGGTGGGAATGACCAGAGGAGCACTCGATGGCCTTGGGATGGAATAGCTTCTGGAGCGTGGCGATGCAGGTTCTTCGAAGTCCGCGCTCTCATCCGTAGAGAACAGACCCAGTGGATTGACGGGTGAGAATCGGAGCTCCTCAGCACCAGATGTAGGATTGTCCGGCGAGTCCGACCCCGCGCTCCCATCTTTTGGCCTCTGTGGTCTTGCCTGGGGCCGCGCTGCTGGCTGAGCTGCAAAACACAAATGAGGTTATTAGAGGAGAAGGGGTGCTAGGGTCACAAGGTGAGTCCAGCGCTAGACACAGCATATGCACGACAAAAGCACCACCGCTCTCAAAATCATCACAGACATCATATTTCATGACCATCAACACATTTGCATTGCAATGATTTTCATTAGGCCAGCATTATTTCTAGGATAATTTTAGAAATCATCTATCGTATATGATTGTTCGGATATGAGTGGGTGTGGCATCTATTGTCTTTACATCACGCAATGGTGTAAGCTTTACTCACGTGACATCGCTTCAGGGTCTGCAAATGCTGCCGTGGCTGTCCGTGGGTGCTTCCCCATGAGTGCGAGCACCCACTCCTCCATCTCAGTGATGTCGCTGGGGACTGGTGGCACCCCCCTCCATCCATTCGCCTCTGCACGGACCTCATCGTCGATAGCTTTTTCTGTAAAAGGTGACAGGACGACATGGCATGAGATCATTGCGACTGATACAACACATAACCGACAGATGTAATCATGATTATTATCATTCTTTACCTAAAGACGTGCACCGTGACCGCAGGATTTGAGTAAAACATTCCCGGTAAAAGTGAAACACCTCACATCTACTGATAGTCACTCATGACTGTTACAAATCAAATTATATAAATACATAAGTACATGTAAACCAATGTAATACTTACTCTTGCGGATCCCACAAGGTCGTTCTATTGTTTGCGGCATTGGTTGCCCTCACGCACCTCGTTGGTCACCGACGAGACCACCTCTGCCATCTCGGTCCATATCTTCTGGTAGGCCTTTGGGGTGGGCTTCCCACGCTCTCCCTGTGTCAAATCACCCCAGTGTAACTCGACCTCCTGCAGGAGGGAGGCATTTGCCTCGTCCGAGAACCTCCTCATTCTTTTGTGCCCTCCAATGTGCTCCTCTCCCACCTCACTGCTCTCGCCAGCATCAGTCTCCACAGCCTCCTGCTCTCCCTCCATTATAGGCCAAATTCGGGAAAATATCTGGCTGGTAACAACTAATTTTTGTTTCCCTATTTGCTGTAAAGCTCTAAACTCTCCCTCCTTCCTCCCAAAGCAGCCACACCCACCCACACATGCCTTCAGTCCCTCTCAGCTCCCTCTCTCTCTGTCTCCTCTTCTGCGCATTCATGATGACCCTTGACCTCCTGAATTGCGGGAATCGAGCATTACCATGCCCTTGCTAAGGACGGTGACACTTTAAGGCAGAAGGTCAGTGAGATTTAACACTACCACCCATTTCATATCGCTTGCAGTAACGCCCAATTTCAAAAATGGAGACTAGATGCTTCGAGAATGGGTGAGAAGACGGCGATCTGAAAACCCATTTTTTACCGCCCACACCGGAAATAACGCCCATTTTTGAGTGATCTGCACAAAAGTGTAAAATCTTGCCCTTTGTGTTTAGTATCTGTGTGGTTCTTGTTAAACTTGAGTCATAAAATTCATCATCATCATAGGCAGTCCCTCGAACGAGGATGACTTGCTTCCACATCAAAAGGGAAATTATGAGGGGCCTGGATAGAGTGGATAGGAAGGACCTGTTTCCTTTGGCAGAGCGGTCAACAACCAGGGGCCATAGATTTAAAGTAATTGGGGGGAGGTTTAAGGTTCTGGAGCTCACTGCCTGAAAGGGTAGTAGAGGCAGAAACCCTCACCACATTTATAAAATACTTGGATGTGCATTTAAAGTGCCATAATCTACAGGGCTATGGACCAAGGGCTGGAAAGTGGGATTAGGCTGGATAGCTCTTGGTCGGCTGTAACAGACACAATGGGCCAAAATGACCTCCTTCCGTGCTGTAAATTTCTGTGATTCTATGATTCTATGATTTCTTATCTTTTTTCTCTCTGAGTTATGTCAATGCATTAAACTAAAGTTTAGTTAGTAGTCTATTAAATAGTACATTGGCACAACAGCTCAGTCCCGCACATCCTGCACCATGTGGGAAGTCCATGATACTTCTCGTGTCCTCGACAATCACTAGTGCAGGAGATGTCGTCAGCTGGAGCAGCCCGAGCTCCGGGTTTTGGAGCTTGAGCAGTGTCTGGCATTGCTGCAGTGCATCCGCGAGGCTGAGAGCTACGTGGATCGCACATTTCAGGAGGTCACCCTTCAGCTTCAGAGTTTGCAAGCAGAGAGGGAATGGGTGACTGCCAAACAGACGAGGAGGACCAGACAGGTAGTGCAGTAGTGTCCTGAGTGAATCTCGCTCTCCAGCCAGTACTCTGTTCTGAATACAAGTGAGGGCGAGGGTTCCTCTGGGGAGAACAGCCAGAGCCAAGTCCACGGCACCATGGGTCGCTCAGCTGTATATGTGTGGGGGGGTGGGGGGGTGAGGGAGCACAGGAAGGAGGAAGGTCAGAAAAGCAAGTGATAGGAGATTCAATAGGCATTTCTGTGGCTGACAGATGATATGTTGCCTCCCTGGTGCTAGTTTCAAGGATGAATGGCTGCAGGACATTCAGATGGGGGAGGGTGGACATACAGAGGTTCTGGTCCATATAAGTACCAATGACATAGATAGAAAGAGGGTTGAGGTCTTACAGGCAGATTTTTAGTGAGCTAGGAAAGAGATTAATAAGCAGGACCTCAAAGGTTATAATCTCCGGATTATACTCTCAGTGCCATGGGTTAGTTAGTACAACATTAGAAGGATAGAGCACATCAATGCGTGACTGGAGAGATGGTGCAGGAGGGGAGGGCTTTAGATTCCTGAGGTATCGGGACCGTTTCTGGGGGCAGGTGGGACTTGTACAAGCTGGACGGGTTGCACCTCAACAGAGCCAGGACCAATATCCTCGTGGAGAGGTTTACTAGTGCTGTTGGCGAGGGTTTAAACTAATTTGGCAGGAAGATGGGAACCTGAGCATAGATTCAGAAGGGAAATGAAAGGCAGTAAGCTAATGAATGAGTTTGGAAGGCAGAGGAAACAAAAGCTACAAAATAGACACCAAAGGGGTTTGGCAGTGCTTAATGGAATATACTTCAATGCAAGAGGTCTAGTGAATAAGGCAGGTGAGCTGAGGGCACAGAAAGACATATGATATCAAAGCAATTACTGAAACATGGATGAAAGAAGGGTAGTAATGACAGCTGAACATTCCTGCTTACAGGGTTTTCAGACGAGATAGAGAGGGGGATAAAAAAGAAGGGGTGGGGTCGCAATATTGGTTAAAAAAACAATTACAGCTGGGAGGCTGTTAAGAGAAGCAAGAGAGGAAATAGCAGAGGCTCCGACCATTATTTTCCAATCCTCTCTGGTTACAGGTGGGGTGCCGGAGGACAGCTAACATTGTACCTTTGTTTAGAAAGGGAGAAAGGGATAGACCGAGTAAGTACAGGCAAGTGAGCCTAACAACAGCAAATTGTTGGAAAAAATTCCGAGGGACAGTATTAATCGTTATTTAGAAAGGCACGGATTAATCAAGGATAGTAAGCATTGATTTGCTAAGGGAAGGTTGTTTCTGACCAACTTGATTGACATTTTTGAGGAGGTAATAAGGAGGGTTGATGAAGGTAATACGTTTGATGTAGTTGACATGGATTTTAGCAAGGCTTTTGACAAGGTTCCACATGGCAGACTGGTCATAAAAGTAAAAGCCCAAGAGATCCAAGGGAAAGTGACAATTTGGATCCAAATTTGTCTCAGTGACTAGAAGGCTGTTTCCAGTGGGGTTCTGCAGGATTCAGTACTGGGTCCCTTGCTGTTTGTGGTATATATCAATGATTTAGACTTCAATGTAGGGGGCATGATTAAGAAGCTTGCAAATGATACAAACATTGACTGTGTGGTTGATAGTGAGGAAGAAAGCTGTAGACTGCAGGAAGATATTAATGGACTGGTCAAGTGAGCTGAATTAAACTGTTCCTTTTTATTTTTTCCTTTTTTCAAAAGACTCATGAATACAGGTAATAAATTGAAATGGGAAGCAGTTAACAATGAATGGTTCTGGTATAAAAGAATATTTTAAATTTAAAATGTTCTAAATAATTTCTCTAAAAAAAGAGAAAAGTGATGTGCTGATCTAGTGACAGTACTGGGGGACGATAATGCGTATCGCCCCTGGGGTGGTAACCTTTGTGAGGCGGGACATCCCCAAATGTGGGTTACTGCCCCCGAGAGGAAGTGGAGCGCAATGTCAGACGCCCCACATCCTGACAGAGGCGGGTCTGGGGCGCTAAGCGCGCGCAAGTCGGAACTCTACGCGGTCTCTCCACGTGTCACTCACACGATCACAGGGCTCTTCCCTCCCATTAAAGGGGAGTGCACGCAGCGAGCTCTGCATGGGTTTCAGCGGCCTCCACTAGGCCACCGGGGAAACGGGGGACTGTGACCGACATCGTCTGCGGCAGCCTCACGGGCCGTGGGGCGAAAACAGACCGCCGTGGGGCAGAAAGGAGTCGGCACGCACACCGATGACCTCATCGCCGGCAACGCAGTGGCCCGGGGTGCTACCTAGGAGGAGCAAGCCGCTACTGGTTTTGTACCTCAGCAAATTCCCGCGTAATTTTATGAGTGCTGGTCGCACCCCCCCACCCCCACCCCCACCTCCCACAGGCAAGAAATGCTTTGCGCCCGTTAGCGCCCCCACCCCCGAGGCACTAACGGCAATCACAAACCATGCAAATTTCTCCCCCAGTGTACATGCTAACATTGGTATAGTACTGGCACATATTCTCACACTTGTCTGCCGCTGGTGTATTATCTCACACTGATTCTGTACTGGTGTGTATTCTCACACTGAACTTGTACTTGTATATTTTCTCACTAATTTAATACTGGTATATATTTTTACACTGATTTAGTACAGATGATCTCAATGCAACACTTACAATGGTGGACTAATAGTGTGTATTTGTGCAGGTCCAATGTAAATATGGAGCGTAGCATAAGAACCCTACAGAGACTATCCCACCCTCCTCCATGGGTATTTTGAGATGTGTCACTTTTTCTGTCAAGCTGGGGGCCAATGTTCCCATTGTAGGGGGATCCTTCTGTAGGGCTGTGTTGTGGGGTTTGTGAGATCACTTGTTCTGTAGATCTCCAGAAAATGGGGATTCCAAATTGTTTGACATTTCCCAGTACTCAGTGGGGGATGCATGTTCTTGCTGGTAACGGTGAAAGTTGCGCCACACGATGGCAAACCTTACTTCTCCCATCATAAACATGTTGTTTAGGCAATTGTGGGACATATAGCGTTGAGATTGCAACACAGCTTCACTTTGGTTACTAAATACTGGTCAATACTAATGGAGTGGCTAGAGCCATTCCTGAGTACTTGCACAAATACCCTAACCTGAACAAATAAAGTGATTCTGATGAACAAACGTCAGATTTGTTTTTTATAAATGCTCATAGCAGGAGGATTTATAACCTTCTCTCACTTATTTGACGCACTTCGAGTTCAAACAAGTTTCGCAGAGCTCACGGGTCAGGATGAACTTGCAACAATAACTCGAGACAGAACTTGCCAGGAAGAAAACATCTGAAAACACATTGGCGAAAATGGCAGAAACCCAGTGAATGATTCAATGACGTACCAGTTCCTTGGAAATCTTAATATGGAAAAGGAAAATCATAGAACCACAGAATCATAGAATAGTATAACACAGAAGGAGACCATTCGATCCATCAAATCTGCGCTGTCTCTTTCGAAGAGCAATCCAGTTAGTCCCACTCTCCCACTCTTTCCCCATATCCCTGTGTAATATATATAGCTCCACCTGTGGACTACTGTGGCACTGCAGCCAGTGCTGTGTACAAATAAAGAGGGAACAGGTCACCCGACGAGAGTTCGGGAGTGTTCTGCCATCTTAAGGTTGTGTGTGGGTTTGTGAGTTGTACTGAAGATATAACAATGGCGACGAGGATGGGATAATCTGTGGGGGAAAAGCTGCAATTTTTGTTGGTGGAGGATTCAGCCAACCAACAGAGAGACTTTGAGAGCTTTCCTGTTTTGATTAACAGCTACAAATCCAAGGTAAATTACAAGCACACTTGTCTGAACTGCCAGAGTCCAGATGGCCACACCTATGGGAATAATAGGGCATTTGGGGGAGTTTCAATGCAGCCGTGAAAGTTTTGGAGCATATGCGGAGTGCCTTGAAATGTTTTTCACCGCAAATAATATCATTGAAGTCCCCAATGATGAAAACCATAACCGGGTAGCGTTGGAAAGGCAACGGGTGATTTTCTTAACTGAAGCAGGGCCCGAGGTGTATGAAACCCTGAAAAGTTTGCTTGTGCCTGTCAAGCCAAAGGACACAACTCATAAGCAGATTAGAACAGCACTACAGCCCTGAGCCCCTGGAAATTGTTGAAAGTTATTGTTTCAGAATACAAGATCAGTTAACTGAAGAAAATATCAGTGAGTATATTATAGCGTTAAAAAATCTATCTATTCACTGTCATTTCAGAAACTTTCAGGACCGAGCATTGCATGACCGTTTTGTTTGTGAGATGAAAAATGATGCGATCAGAAGAAAGTTATTGACAATGCTTAACTTGACTTTTGATTTAGCGTGTCAGACAGCTATGTCAATGAACATAACCGACCAATATTCCTGAGAATTTCATACTATTTCCAGTCGTTAGACAACCGAGGTGAATCGCCTGCAGGTTAAAAGTAGAAGGCAGTTGGGCCCCAAGGTCTCAGAAACTGGCAATGGTAACAGAGCATTGAAGTCCTGCTATCGGTGCCTGGGACAATACATTGCTAAAAGTTGTCCATATGTGAAGGCAGGGTGTTTTATCTGCAGGAAAACTGGGAATCTTGCGAAGGCATGCCGACTGAAGAGTAAACCAGCTTTCAAAGCTATAAGTAAAAATCCCCAGAGACTACATAGCATGGAAGAAAAACAACAGGACGAGGAAGTTTTAGAGCTACACATCATCAGGAGTACGAGGTTAACTAACAGTGATTCGAAAAATATCATAATCCACATAGATGTTGCAGGAACCAAGATACCCATGGAAATCGACACTGGTGTAGTGCCGGAGTCGCTGTAATTATGTGATTTCCCACTAGAAATCCAAGATAGAGCTGCGAGGCTACTCGAAAGAGAACATTCTTGTGGGAGGTCGTATCACCGTACCAGTGAAATACAAGGATCAATTTCAGAGCTTGCCTCTATTAGTAGTGGCAGGAGACAAGCCTGCTTTACTAGAAAGAAATTGGTTGGGATCATTGAAGCTGGATTGGAGTGAGATTTTCCGTGTTGAAACGAGATTTGCATCAAAGGATGATATCATCAAGAATTATCCGAAGGTGTTCTGCGAAACAGGCAGTCTGATCCAAGGCTTCAAGGCGAGTGTCAGGGTGCAGAGGATGCTAGATCGGTTTACTACAAGCCACTTTCCATACCATATACACTCAAGGAGAAAGTTGAGCAAGAACTCAAAAGGTTAGAGACTGAGAATATTATTTCTAAGATAGATCTATGTAATTGGGCTACACCCATTGTTGTTGTACCTAAGTCCGATGGTAAGGTAAGATTGTGTGGTGATTATAAAGTAACCGTAAACTAGGTTCCAGAGGGTAATCTTCCCAATACATTGCCAAATGTAAAGATTTGTTCACAACACTGACAGGTGGTCAGATCTTCTCAAAGTTGGATCTTACAAATGCCTACTTACAACTTGAACTAGATGAGGAGTCCAAGTCATGTTTGACTATAAATACTCATCTAGGCCTAAATCAATTTAATAGGCTACCGTTTGGAGTGTCTTCCACCCCTGCCATATTCCATGGGGTGATGAATCAGATTTTGCAAGGTATTGAAGGGGTAGTATGTTATTTGGATGACATACTAATTTCAGCACCAAATAGGCAAATTCATAATAACATATTGAATTAAGTCCTCAAATGGCTAGAGAAGTACAGAGTACGTGTGTCTGATCGTAAGTTTGAGTTATTTAAAAACTCAGTGAAATACTTAGGGTACAGAGTAGACAAAGATGGTTTACATCCAACCAAGGGAAAGCTGGATGCAATCAGAAATGCACCCACTCCCAAAAATGTCACTGAATTTCGATCATTTTTGGGTCTTTTGAACTATTATAGTAAGTTCTTACCAAATTTGGCTACAGTATTACATCCACTGAATAAACTATTGAAAAAAAACAGGTCCATTGGAAGTGGTCAGAAGAATGCGATACAGCATTCAAGGAGTGTAAAAGCAAATTGGTAGAGAGCATCATGTTAGTCCACTATGACGTAACTAAGGAGATCAAGCTAGCACATGATGCCTCTCCATATGGAGTTGGGGCAGTGATCTCTCATGTACTACATAGTGGGGAGGAAAGACCAATTGCTTTTGCTTCACACACTCTCAATGCCAGTGAGCATAATTATGCACAAATCGAAAGCCTTGGCATTAATTTTTGGAGTCAAGTTCCACAAATACTTGTACGGTCATAAGTTTACCATCATTACGGACCAAAAGCCCCTGACAGCAATCCTCCATTCTAAGTCCCCAGTTCCAACATTAGCTGCAGCCTGAAGGTAGAGATGGGCTTTGATTTTGTCAGGATATACATATGATATTGAATGCAGACGATCAGCTGATCACAGTAATGCTGATGCTATGCCTAGTTTGCCTTCCCCATCACAAGTTACACACGCTAGGGAAGAAGTGTTCTATGTTTCATACTTTGATGAACTGCCAGACACAGCTGAAGAGATTGGTAGAACAATCAAATGTGACCCAGTTATGTCAAAGGTGTATGATTATATTACAAATGGCTGGCCAAAGTAGGTAACAGACAAAGATATTCATCCATTCTTCATTCATAGGAATGAATTATCAGTCGGTAAAGATTGTATCATGTGGTGTACAAGAGTGGTTAGACCAAATAAATTCAGGTCCAAATTATTAGGAGACCTCCATGACCAGCACCTGGGAATGTGCTTGACCAAGAGTTTTGCATGCAGTTACTTTGATAGACGTAGAGTAAAAGAGAGAGAGTTCAAATGGAAATCAAGGGCATCCTTTGGAGGAAAACTTTCCTCAGGATCAGCCTTGAATGAGTTTAAATTCGACACCATGTTTGGAAGGTTCTATTCGAGAGCGAAGGTATCCTCTTCAAAACAGAAAACAAGTGGTTAAGCTTGATTTGCAAATATGGCAAAATATGTCCATATCTTTTGTTATGTATAACCATGCAAGTTTGTATGATGATTATTTTGTTATAATTACTTCTTCACTAAGGAGGGAGAAGTGTAATATATATAGCTCCACCTGTGGTCTACTGTGGCACTGCAGCCAGTACTGTGTACAAATAAAGAGGGAACAGGTCACCTGACTAGAGTTCTACCATCTTAAGGTTGTGTGTGTGTTTGTGAGTTGTACTGAAGATATAACACCCTGCAATTGGTTTTCCTTCAATTATTTATCCAATTTACTTTCAAAAGGTACTATTGAATCTGTAT